>NC_136511.1:74445808-74603308 GCF_053919585.1 Euprymna scolopes | reverse complement strand
GTCACCAAATACATGTACTTGTGCGCTAGTATCGAGGGAGTGTACTGTGTATATGCTGTCAGAAACTTTGTTTATTATGGTGCAGTCCTGGGTCGAGGGAGAGCGGTAGAGAAAATAAAAGTAGCTAATGTTATGTTGTATGTTTAGTCATAAATAGATAGATAGTTGTTTATACAAATATATATATATATATATATATAGAGAGAGAGAGAGAGGGGGGGATAGATAGATAGATAAATAGATAGATGGTGATTTATATATATATATAGATATATGTGGTTATATATATATTTATAGATATATAGATATATATATATAGATATATACATGGATAGCTGGTAAGATATAGATTGACAGATAGATAGATAAATGGGCAGTTATATATAAAACATCTGATCGTCTATAAATCCATATATATATATATATATATATATATATATATATATATATATATATATATATATATATATAAGAAGGACGACGTGAACATAAACAAAGGGAAGGTAACTGGCAAAACGTTTAAGCTGACATATTAATTAAATAACACAGAATCGATAATAAATATAAATAAAATTTAACAAAATATCTTACATTTAAAAGCGATAAAATTCGTACACAAAATTTAACGTGGTCTCGTGGTAAAACACCAGGCTACTTATCGAGCTGGTACAGGTTCGAACCTTGTTAAAATTCATGCTGGTAATGGGTGAATCTAAAAATGCGCAACCGTACATATATTTTATGCATGTAAAATAATTAATAGATATCTGAATAGAATATTCAAGTGTTTAATAAATAAGATTAATATTAATAATAATAATAACAGAAAATACGTTCCAAATAACAAGGACGACGTTCAGGTGAACATAACAATTTAATAACACAGAATCGCTAATAAAAAATAAATAAAAATCATCAGTAGATCTTTTATATATAATTCAAACACGGTACTGTTCGAATATATGGTAAAGTGGCAGTTTTAGTCAATTAGAACAGATTTAAAGCTTCACCGCGCACTTGTTTTTCGACCAAATCTCAAACAATTATTAGTATATAGATCACTTTCTTAGCTATATTGTGGAAAGCAAATTTTCCATTTTTGTTCAGTAAAACAAAAGTTCTGAATTTTATGGATTTCAAAATCGTTAAAAAAAAAGTAAGGCCGTGATCGACGCTTTTTATGACTGGTTTTCATAGTAACTGTCGCAAAAAGAGAAGTAACTCGTGAAACAGAGAGAATAAAAACATGAAAGGGAGATAATTGGGGGAGTTTATTGAAAGCAGACAAGTACCGTACATTGTTATTACATATCTGTTTATGGGGGGAAAACAAATAAGTCTGAATTTAAACAAAGAATAAGTTAATTTGTTGGAAACCTGGAAAAATGTTGGATTACAATAGAAAAATGCGAACGTGAAAAGTTATATGGTTAAGTTTAAACATGGAAAAGTGAAGGACTAGCTGTTAAAACTAGAAAGGAAAAGGACAAGATATTCTATTAAAAAAAAAATTTATAACTTAAAAAATGCAGCAAAAAGATTTTTTTAATTCAATTCATAACATCATATAATCAATTCTTAATGCTGCAATGTTTTAAGTTATAAATTTATTATATTATTTTAATAGAATAACTTGTTATCTCTTTTTTTTCCAGTTTAAACGACCAGTCCTTTACGTTTCCATGTTTAAGCTTAACTATATTGCTTTTTGTACTCGAATTTTTCTATTGTAATATATATATATATATATATATATATATATATATATCTTTTTCCCCCGCAATATAGACATATATATATATATATACTAGCAAAAGTACTCAACGTTGTCTGGGTTAAAAAAACAGCCTACAGAAAATGGACTCTGATTCATAAAAATATGATAGGTTATGAAAAGGAAGGGTTGTAAATTTGGGTTGAATTTGGGGGTATCAAAACCAAAGCAAAATATGATGGAAGTAAAAATAAAATAGATAAATCCCATAATTTATTATACCATACCTGTTCACACTGAAAAACTTACCACAATATTCTGTGGATCTATATTAAAAAACCTTGTTAAACTTTGTGACATATTTCCATTCTATGGAGGTCAGGTGCGAACGAACACTACATAATTTTATTATACCATATTTTTTCAAACTGAAACATAATTATCAAAGTATATTTACACAGATAGATATGAAAAGCCTTTATTAAAGTTTTTGCCTATTTCCATTCTATGGAGGACAGGTGCGAACGCAGACCCCACTATTTTATTGTACCATCCCTATTTAAGATAAAACATAATTACCAAAGTATTCTTATGTACATATATATCAAAAACACTTGTAAACGTTTTTTTTTAATTCTTTATTTTTTTTATTTCCATACATTGTGGACCAGGCGCGAACGCAGACCCCACAATTTTAATGAACCAACGTTCTGCCAGATCAAACATACCCATTCCTGTGTCTCGATACATCTTCTATAATTATATTTAATCAGTTTTTTAAAATAGTCAATCATATAGGAGTCTATTCCTGACCACACACACACACACAC
Organism: Euprymna scolopes; assembly: GCF_053919585.1. Lineage (NCBI taxonomy): Eukaryota > Metazoa > Mollusca > Cephalopoda > Sepiida > Sepiolidae > Euprymna > Euprymna scolopes. Next base: position 74,600,764 of record NC_136511.1, on the reverse strand, counting down.
GCGCACACATTCAGCTTTATATTATATATATATATATATATATATATATTACAATATATATATATATACATTACATAAGCATTAATTCTTTTACGCAAGGTATATATATATATGCTTATATATATATATATATATATATATATATACACACAAACGAATATATTGATTCAATAGAAGTTAAACTGCATAGCTTATTTCATTATTACATCAAAAGTTGCTAGTGAGTCCATTCGTTATATCTCTGAATTGTTTTGCCCTCTATGAACCTTTTTTAATATATACATTAAACAAGGTTTCACATAAACTACATTGACTTTTTATCAATATTTTTTTTCAGCAAATGTGTAACCGTTATATAAAAAGACTGAATAAAAAGACACGTGGACACTTACCTGTTGTTCTAAAGAGAGTTCGAGAAGAATAAAAACGAAACATACTAGTCTGTTTCAATTAATAACGTTTTGTTTGAGGTCGATGTCATTAGTTTACGAGTTCATTAATTCAAGAGGCCAATGGATCGGGGAGGGGTTGTAGATCGGGGAAGAATGGTACGCTGCTTCGTGTCAATGACATTTGATGGAGAGTTGGTTGTGGTAGGGGCAAATAGAAATGTGATATGATGCAAATTTGATGAGGAGAAAACAAAGTTGAATACAGTTTACTGAAGGCAAACAAAGCTGTGCTAAATTCTAATAAGACGTGAGACGATGTTGTAAAATGCTCCATTGTAGATATGAAAGAATTCTACTCAGAAATCGTAAAATGTATCATTGTAGATGGAAGGTGACTGAAAATGCAAGAAACATCATAAACTATGCTGCTTCCCACAACTTAGGTATTAGTGTTGGTTTATACCATACAAAACAGTCGTGAAAAATTGAGAAGAAGGGCCAGCAATAACCGGGCCCCTTGACTCGTGTAAAGAGTACTGGGGAGCTTTTTGCCATGGAGATTCCATCGAAAATCCTTATATAACATAAACATTCAGGTTGACCTAGATGGCTGTCTATCTAAACGATACTTGTGCAGATATTGAACTAGACGTATCTAAGCGTCCGCTCACTTTTGCCGGAACCTGACTTTAACCGCTTGGGTCTGCTTGTAATCTGACGTATGACATCGAGCAATTGTTATATGGAAAATGACAAACCTCAGTAAGTAATAGAACAAACTAGATAAGTTTGAAAATGATATTTGGAAAATGATAGAATCGAACCCAGTAGGCAAGCGTTAAAAAGATAATAGATATTTAATTTAGGAATGTAGTCGATTGTTCATTCTTTTAGAAATCATTGGATATTAATTATCTCAGTTAAAAGAATGGATGATACGAGTTAAAAATAATGATAAAATTAATATATATACAATTCAATTTAGAAATTTCTTACTTTACTAAAGGTGTGTGGATTCATGTGCAAAGCGCACGTGTAATTTGAACACGTGAGAGAATCACATGGCGGGTACGTCTTTGACGTCATAAAGAAAGAGAATTCCTAATATATTGAGTAAGAGAGTCGAGTTAGAGGAAGTCAGAGCCAGAGAGCAACTTAGTCAGAGTCGGATCAGATAGGGAGCCGGCGCCCCTTGGAGGCGAAGAGGGGTAAGACCATGTACATCCCGATATACACACTCGACGATATACACTCTTCGATATATGTACACACGATATAAATGCACACACACTGATATACGGTTCTCAATATGGACCGGCTATCGAACACTATGACCAGACGACTTTCGGATAAATATTGGAAGAGAAAAAATAAAACAAAAACAACAAACCTAGACGTTACATGCAAAGCATGGAGACTAACAGCACTGTACTCTGTGCGCTTGAAGTAGTTTCTTTCTCTGTTGTCAAAGAAAAAAAATCATCAGATCTGCATTACATGTGGTGTTGGATGCATTATTACGACTCAAAAAACTTCAACCTGAAATAGCGCCTATACTTACAAAACTGTTTAAACGTTGTCTTAAGGAGAATAGTTTCCCATCACCCTGGAAAATGTTATCAGTATGCCCTGTATTTAAGAATTCAGGTGATCGCTCATCCCCCTCTCAGTACAGGCCAATAAGTCTCCTGTGCGTCATGAGTAAGTTACTGGAATCTGTGTTAAATACAGAAGTAATCAACCATCTCAACAAAAATAACCTTCTTAGTGACACAGTATGGTTTCCTTTCTGCTAGCTCTACAGCAGATGTGCTAACAGTTATATCTCATAGGATTAGCAAATCTCTCAACGGAGGCAACCTTTATAGGGCAATTGCTCTTGACATATCTAAGGCCTTTGATAGAGTATGGCATAAAGGTTTACTTCACAAGATCTCTACTATAGTATAGCTGGAAATGTCTTCTCAATTATTAAATCATTTCTTTCTGATAGGTTCATAAGAGTAGTAGTTGAAGGGCAAAAATCAGAAACTCACAGTATTAATATTGGTGTCCCTCAGGGGTCCATCCAGGGCCCCACTATTTTCCTTATCTACATTAATGATCTCTCAAATCACATCCTTACATCATTTGTAGACATTTATGCTGACGACACTACCATTTATGGTAGCACATCTAAGACAGTAAACGACCAAGTTCTCTCCGATTCTCTCTTCTCTGATCTTGAGCACGTAGTACAATGGGGAAAGGAGTGACTGGTTACTTTTAATGCATCTGAAACCAAGATTCTCTCTTTACATCATCAACATTCTGACTCACATCTGGCATCAATTGAAATGAATGGTTCTCGTCTTTAGGAGGCCTCATGTTTTGACAAGCTTCTGGGCTTGACCATTACTCCTGATCTTAAATGGAACACATACATCAAATCTGTTGCCAAGGCCGCTGGAAAAATGGTGGGATCTTTCTATCGATCCGGCAGATATCTTACTGCTGATGCAATTCTCTATCTATATAAGAGCAAGGTACGTCCAAGGATGGAATACTGTTGCCAAATCTGGGCAGGAGCTGCTAGAAAGGACTTTTCCTGCCTTGACAGAGTTCAAAATAGACTTCGTAGCCTCGTAGGAAATGTCCTTTTCTCTTCCCTGCAACCTCTATCTCACAGAAGAGATGTTGCGAGTTTGTCTCTGATGTATCGTTATTTTCATGGAAAGTGTTCGACTGAGCTTCAGTGTATGGTCCCCCCTCGCCAAACTTTCACAAGAAACACTCGTCTAGCTGAAAACACTATCAATAATTCCCCCCACTCTTTATCTGTGCCTAAACCTAAACGTAGATTCTATGAACAAAGCTTTTGTATTAGAACTGCACGCCTGTGGAATTGTCTTCCGTTTTCCTGCTTTCCGGCTGACTACAATATGGTTGTGTTCAAGTCTAACGTAAATAAGTTCTTAATGAGCCGTTCCATATAAGTTATCAAATTTACCGAATTTTCATTACTAATGATTACTATAGTGTCCAATTTCTACTGTACACTTTTAACCCTTATCCTTGAGTGGCCTCTTGGCCTTGATAATGTGGTGATGTCTGTGTAAAAAAAAAAGATGTGGCTGGATGTTTAAAAACGTTTTAAAAAAGTAAATGAATAAAAAAATAATAGAAATGAATTTAAAAAATATCAATTGAACCTTTTTTCAATCTTTTCTTGAAATTTTCTTGAAATAGAAAAGTTTTGAACAAAGAAAAAACGAGAAAAATAAAAAAGATACACAATTATTTTTAAACATTATATAGCAATAATTAAAACAAAACAAAACATAAAAATTCGATTATAGTACCCTCCCCGCATAAAAAAATGTTTACCATTAAATAAATAATAAAACAAAATTATGGTACATCGTTTTATTCTTATTTTTACAATCTCTATTTTTATCTTTCGAACCGTTGTAAATATTTGATTATCGGCACGCTCGACATAGTCCGGCGGTTGACAACATGTTCCGGGCAAAGCTGGGTAGACGCTTAGATACGTCCGGTTAAAAATCGTCACAAGTACCATCTAAACAACATGACAGTAATGCATGTGTTCCCAAGGGGGCGATACTTAGACCTTTATTATTCCTGATATTTATAAACGATATCCCTGATGAAATTGTGACCGAGATGGTTATATTTGTTGATGACACAACGATATATACTAGAGCCATTATGGTAATGACTCTGCACATATCCAAAGTCCCAAGCAATATCTGAAACTTTAGAATATGATTTACAGACTGTAGTTTAACGGCGAATTAAATAGATGGTGACATTTAATGATAGTAAGACTAAGCTCTTTTCCTTTAATAATTACGAAAAACTCCCCAGCCGTCGATTTCCCTGGACACTAACACTCCCGTTGTGTGTTTATCATTCAAAAAGAGCGGCCTTCAATGGTCAATTGGTTTCACAGCAGGTTTCGATTTTTAACATAACATCTGCTCCACAAGTAACCGAGCATTTCAATACAAATACCGTACTGGTTGAATTACGTATATATTAATATATTTAATCAACAAATATGTTTTGATAAAACAAATTGTTTTATGGATAGCACGGATTTGGGGGCAGTGTAAGAAACAATAATACGAAGCAAATATAGGTGTATAAATATTTCTATGAAAATAGTGTTCATAGTGTTTTAAATATAGAACTGGTTCAAATGAGATCCGGTCCTGGATATGACCTTAAACTATATCCAGTGGTGAGGCCCCAGCTTGCAGCCTTTGGGGAGTGTGGAGCCACCCTTTAATTACCATTGCTCCCAGGTCCACTCTAACCCGGAGTTGTAGTACCTGTTAGGGTCCCAACTATGGGTTAAATAGAAACCGACTTGAAAACAACAAATATATTCTATTAAATTTTTTTTTTCAAAATCTTTGGATTCGGCATTAAATAACCCGAAAAGGGTTGATATGCCGTAAAACAGAAACAATCAAACAAAACCAATCAAATGAGATCAATTAATTAGCACTAACAAATACTCATAAAGTCATATTGTTCAATACAAACAAGAAAACTACATTTTAAGAGACAAACTTTTATTTACTCCATCTGCCCAGAATCTGGCAACAAAATGATTTGTTTTTTGTTTTCTTTCTTTCGAATGTTCCCTTTTTCACGTAATGTTTCGCTGACTTTTTTAATCAGTGGAGAACAGCTGCACTTCGAAATCAATCCAAGTTTCTTTCTCACACTATTCCATCAATGATTATATATTATTTTAGTGATATCCGAAGAGGAGGCTACATCAAAGTAAGGTCACTCACATATTCTTGTCCAGGGTTGCGAGATTGGCCTTTATAAAGATACATTTCGGGAATTTGGCCTTTATAGAAGCAGTTTGGCCTTAACAATTGCATTTGTCCATTTTCAAAGGATAACTAAAGAGAGAACAACTTTGCTGTTCCAGCTGAACACAGGGTGAATATCAAAGAAAAGGAGAAACGGAGCAAATACACAGAACTAGCCAGAAAGCTGAAAGGGATATGAAAGATGAAGAAAATCAAAATAATACCTATAATAGTAGGAGCAATAAGAAGAATCCCGAAAAATTTGGAAAATGAGTGGGAGAAATTGGAATCAGAGGAATGACTGGAAAAATACAACGAACAACAATAATGAAAACAGCTGAAATATAAGGGAAAACCTTGAATGTGGATACTAACACACACGAACTACAAGTGTAACCAGACAAACTGCCACAGACATAAAACATGAAGCGCTACATAGAACCAAGGACATTAAATTCTCTAACCCCAACCCCATTACCACATCACTGCCCCCAAAATGAGACCAAATAGCCAAGTAGCAAAGAGAAAGGAAAGACCGAGGAGTGAGCACTAACCAGACCTCCACTGTATTAGTGTGAAGAGAATTGGGACCTTGGGTAGGCTTATTGCCACTCAAAGTCTAGTAAAGGCCAATGAGAAATCAATGGTTATCAGCAGTTGCAATAATGTAAACTTATTTGTAAATTGTATTGAAAGAGGTGGAGAGTACTGGAAAATCTGGGGAGACTTGTTGTCACTCAACTTTCAGGGAACACCACAGGCCGTATTCAATGAGGTCTTTGATGAACTGTGTGAAAGCTTCTTGTGAGCCAAGACCCTGGTTGGCGACCAATAACTTATTATTATTGTGACCTTCACCCACAAAACACTGACTGGTGATAAAAAAATTATAAGGATTGTGATCTGCACTGACTTGACATTGGCTCGCGATAATTTATCCATTTTAAACAATTGTTTATTTAGCATAAGAGAATATTCCATTCTCATATTAAGGGAATTCAGTATAATAATGGTTGGTGCGATTTGGAATATTCCCTTTTAATTTTAACGGATGTTCAGGATGATAACGGTCGAAGCGAATTAGCTTGATAATAATAATAATAATAATAATAATAATAATAATAATGATAATAATAATAATAATAATAATAATAATAATAATAATAATAATAATAACCAAGTAGAGTTGAGGAGGAAGGAAAGGCCGTTGAACTGACCAGACCTCAGCCCAATAAGTGCGAAGAGAACTAGGACCTTGGGGGAGGGGTTATTGCCACTCAAATCCCAGCAAAGACCAATAGCTGCTGCCAACGAGAAATCAATGGCAAGCAACTGTTGCGATAATGCAAATTTATTTGCAAATGTAAGTTGGAGAGTACTGGAAACCTAGGCAGACTTGTTGTTATTCAGCTTCTAGGAAACACCACAGGCTGTTGTCACAGGGAAAGATCTCTGAAGCCCTGTGTGAAAGCTCCTTGTGAGCCAATAATAATAGTAAAGAGCTAGAAGAAAGACATGAAAAAGAAAACTACAAAACCTTTTAGCGCATGTAAATACAAACAGATAAACCTATTAAAGCAAGGAAACCAAACGTAACAATATATAAGAAACAGAAAAGCCACTGTCAAATCGTAGGTTTTGCTATTCCAGCAAACTACAAGAGAAAGATAAACGAGACGGAAAAACGAAGACAATACGTAGAAATTTAAAAAAAAAAACTAAAAGGAATATAGAACATAAATAAAGTTAGTCTAATAAAAAAATAATTTAAGGGTCACTAAAAATAATTCTCGAAAAAAAAAACTAGCAAAAACTAGGAGAAATTAGAATCAAATGAGAAGATGGCGACTATATATTTGACTGTATTGATGAATACATGCATAAATTACAGCAAAACTCTCGAAGACGGTATCTAACAGACAAACCACAAATGCTAAACAGTCACATGGGAACAACAACATAAGTAAAACCGAAAGATGAAGAAAACACTACATGAACCAAAGGAAGCTGAAACCGCAAGAAATCTCATAAATTGCAACTGCCAAAACAAAAAAAGACAAAAAGCATCACCTCTGGCTGGTACCAAAGTATCAATGAGGATGAGATAGCCGAGTAGAGAAAACACTGTCCAGACATGCACTGAATAAGTGTGAAGAATGGTCTGACATTAGGGGGGGGGGCTAGTTGCCACACAAATTCATGTGAAGACTAATGTTTGTTTCTAGCGAGAAATCAATGATAAACGGCTGCTGAAATAAAACAAAGTGATTTGCAAAGGTTATCGAACGATGTGGATAATTTAGGAAAACTTGAGAAATCTGTTGTCACCCTCGACTCCAGAGAACACGGCCGATTATTACCACTGAGTAATCTCTGATAATAGCCGTGTGTGAAAACTCCTAATGAGTACAAATAATATGCAGCTGGAACTGATTAGCTAGAGTACTCTCAGATGATCTCCTGGGAGCACTTTAATGGCATCTTAAGGACAAGTCACTCGGACTCGCACTAGGTCCATGAAACACTAAATTGACAAAAGTGCAAAAATCACCGATTTGCAGATTGTGAAATGAAAAAGAAAAAAATCACCTCATATTGCATCAGTATATTATGTACTAGCGCACTAATATGATAAATCGAGACTACAGACTCGCTTAGGTCTTACACTTAGACAATTAATCACCTCTCAAGAAAAAAAATTAAATGTATTTATGTAATAATGTTATTTATGTAATTATGCTTTATTACGTTAAAATTTTTAGCACAATTGACAATATTCTTATGAGGGATTAAAATGCATAGGGTAAAATAGTCTCACCCGCCAACCATGCAAGGATAGGAGGAGAAGCTATCTGTTCGCTTAAAGTAAATATTTGCCACTCTTTAAAAACTTTTTAACAAAAAACCAATAAGCATACCGTTTATTTTACTTTATTTATTTTTCATTTTAAAATGTAAACACACTTCTGCGAATAGTTCCGTTTTCTGTGTTTTTTTTTTTAAATTAATGATAACAAACAATTCCGAACTGAAAAAAAACAAAAACAATACAGAATATTATAAAAGAAACTTTTTTTCAATACAGATTATGAACAATTGTCTTAAAGGATTCCAAAAAATATAATGTGATGAAAAATAATACTCTTCATGCGTTCTCGGAAATCCCCAAGTGATTAAATGTCTCTATGTGATTAAGTGTCTACGTTATGAAAACCCATGGGAGCAAATGTTTAGTGATTAATGGTCAGTGATTAATAGTTGTGTGATGAAATGTCGGGTGATGAAAGGCCGTACACTATAAAAAGAAATGTTATGAACATAAGTCAGAAGTGATACGGTAGAACGACAGTGTTAAGGTCTTCGGGAGATGCAAATAAAAACCGATAAGATTCTTGAACTTTGAAGACTGATTTAATTAGTTTAAATTAAAAATAGAGAGATTGCTTAATCATTAAGAAATGTTGTCTCTACGATGTCAGAGCACAAAAGATAGAACAGAAAAAAATCAATAGCAAGATTGAAAATAAGAATTAATCTGACTATAGAAATATAAAAAAAAGCCAATGATATTCCTATTTATTTTAATAATAACAAAAAGACGCCATAAACAGATGAACAGACTGACATCATAAATTTCTCATTAATTCTGCAAAGGATTTCACCGTTAATAACGTCGAAATTGTTAATTAATAGCCAAATATAAAGAATTAATATTTCACTCATTTCAAAATCGATTTTTTTTCTAAAATCAAATAATACGCCATGGCTTAAATGTTACATCTGCTTTAAAGATACAAATTTTATGACAAAAATGTTTACAATTATAAATAGTATATCATGCGTTTTTTAATATGTATTATGTTAAAATGCATCAGTTATGAGGTAGAAATGCTCGTTAAGGTTGAACTTGAGAATATTTAGAATTGTAGATGAAATTTACATTCAAACATTAGATTAGCTCATAAAATAAAGAACAAAATTAAGACGAAAACGCACGTCTTGTTTCAAATATACGCCCTTCAATTCTTACTCGACAACATTTAAGTATACATTTTAATATAGATGTTTTTTATTACATATATCAATTGAACATGCTATTACGACATATGTCTGAGATATCGAATACAAATGAAAAAAATATATTAACATATATATGTATACATATATATATATATATATAGAGAGAGAGATACACACACACGCACACACACGCACATGTATACATACATACATACAAAATAGGCTACCTTCAGTCTTAACAGACTCTGGATACGCAATGTAAGGGTGCCTGCGTGTGAAATTTTTTATGGCAAGAGTTGCACAATCCTCAACCACACTTCTCCTGAGTCGACATTGTTAAATACCAGTGGCAAGTGGAGGTTCAGGACGACTGGAAACAATGACGAGCTAATCAGAAAGCACATACAGCGCCTAGAATTCCTAAATCGTCACCCATCTGGTACTACAACTTCGGTGATCAGACGAGAACCGGTGTATATACACGATTATACCGTACATACATACATACATAAATATATATATATATATAAATATATATATATATATTTATGTATATAATATTTATATATTTATATATATATGCATATATATATATTTGTAGTCATCGATATACAGTCCTGTTTCGTTGTATCACAACTCATCAGTGCCGCTAGACTAGCATCTCTCCCTAGCCAAGGATTGAACCTAGAACCGTCGTGTTGACGGTTGGCAGTTCTCCCACTCGACGATGAAGGTGACGTCCGTAAATAACTCGTCGGAATGTCTATTTAAATGGACCACCGCCACCACTTTTATAGTGCTCAAATCGTCTGTTTGTAAACAAACAACGGGCTTCACATTTTCAGCCAATTAAGTAGCGGGTAAGATTATTTACGACAGTGCTTTACTCAAAGAGAGGGGCTTAATATATATATATATATATATATATATATATATATATACTTACAAAGTACTCGTCGTTGACTGGGTTCAAAAACAGCCTACAGAAAATGGACTCTGATGAAAGTATGATAGGTTATGAAAGGGAAGGGTTGTAAAGAGATAGCTTCGAATTTGGGGGTATCAAAACCAAAACAAAATATGATGAAAGTAAAAATAAAATAGATAGACCCCATAATTTATTATACTATACCTGTTCACACTGAAACACTTATCACAATATTCTGTGGATCTATATCAAAAAACCTTGTTAAATTTTGTGATATATTTCCATTCTATGGAGGTCAGGTGCGAACGAACACCCCATAATTTTATTATACCATATTTCTTCAAATTGAAACATAATTATCAACGTATACTTACGCAGATAGATATGAAAAGTCTTTATTAAAGTTTGTGCCTATTTCTATGGAGGTCAGGCGCGAACGCAGACACCACAATTTTATTATACCATCCCTATTTAAGTTAAAACATACTTATCAAAGTATTATTATGTACATCTATATAAAAAACACTTGTAAACGTTTTTTTGTAATTTTTAAATTTTTTATTTCCATACTTTGTGGACCAGGCGCGAACGCAGACCCACAACTTTAATGAATCATCATTATGCAAGATCAAACATACCCATTCCTGTGTCTCGATACATCTTCTATCATTATGTGATCAGGTTTTTAAAATAGTCAATCATATAGGAGCCTATTCGTGACCAGACACACACACACAGACGTTCAGCTTTATATATATATATATATATATATATATATATATATATGTGTGTGTGTGTGTGTGTGTGTGTGTGTGTGTGTGTGTGTGTGTGTGTGTGTGTGTGTGTGTGGATAGATGTGCTTGTTTTTAAACAATTCTTTTACCAAGGAGAAAGCAAATTTTCAGATTACATTCCACGCGTCCCCTGCGTATTTCCAGGCTTAGACATTTACAGGGCACCGTTGACTGGCCCCGCAAGGGTCTTGTTTTTCTTAGTCGCATCAAGTCACGATGGAGTAGAGGGGTGAAAGGAGGAGAAAAAAAAAGGAATAGGAAACTGTGTCTATCCTGTTGAAGATGTGATGACCTCGTAAAGTTCGATCTATAAATAAATAAATTTTTAATTTTTTTAATCAACATTTAATTGGCTTACTAAACTTAAATTTTTAATATATACTTAAAAAAACGCTTTTATCAAGGAGAAACAAACTTTTGTATTGCGTTTTACTCGCAATCTAACGTATCTCTTCATTTTGACATTTACAGGTCACCGTTGATGTACAACATGTCGGTCTTATTTTTCTTGTGGTATTATGCGTGGAGGGAGAGGAGGTGCGAAAGGATTGGATAAAAGAAATAGGAAATGGTGTCTACACTGACGAAGATGTGATGGCGTCGAAAAGTTCGAGTTGTCAACAAATAAATGTTTATTTGATTTTTAAAAACATATTTGCGTTGAATTGGCTCGGCTCACTATACTTACATTTTGAAGTAATATATATATATATATATATATATATATATATATATATATATATATATATATATATATTGTGGACGACGAAACGCGTGTTAGTGGATAATTATATTTTAAAAATAATATATATGTCGCTCCCCATTAAAGGGGGTACCAGATTGGTCGATGAGAAAATTATTCCCAACAAGCATTTAGGTAAAAATGCACTTTCGTATAAATACTTGAATTCATGTAAGAAAGTATCGCTCAAAAAAATAAAAAGATCTACGTAAAAGTGATACATTTAGTAGTCCGGCGAGGGTGGCACCGTGGTAGGGGTTTAGCCTTCTTATCACGAGGTGCCGATTTCGAATCTCGCTAGATTCAGCCACTATGATGAGTCGTGGACGACGAAACACGTATCAATGGATAATTATATTTTAAACATAATATATATATATATATATATATATATATATATATATATATATATATATATATATATATATATATATATATATATATCCCAAAAACCTCCGGTCTTGATAAAGTGGAGACTAAAACTTGCTGCTATGATTTCATATGATCCATAATAACAGGAAGGGGAGACTTGATTCCAAATATTACTCATATGTTATATCTCCCCTATTTAGTTTTCATGCATAAAATAAATTTCACAATGTGTAAGAATTATTTGATATTGCAGATATTCATAATCGTATCCTATTCGCAAAAGAGGGGAGGTATAACAGATGAGAAATATTTGGAATCAAGTTTCTCCTCTTGCTGTTTTTTAAAATCATTTGAAACCATAACAGCAAGTTTTAGTTTCCCCTTTCCTTTGGGGGAAATATATATATATTGTTTTGGGTTTAGCGATATGAATTCAATTATTTACAAAAGTGCATTTTTACCTAAATGCGAGTTGGGAATAATTTTCCCTTTTTAACCAATTTGATACCCCCACATGGGGAGCGGTATATATATTATCTTTAAAACGTAATTATCTACTGACACGTGTTTCGTCGTGTACGACTCATCAGAGTGGCTGTATCTAGCGAGATTCGAAATCGGGACCCAACGGTAATGAGCCTAAACCCTTACCCTTGGACCATCTCGCCAACTGTCTCGATATATCGCGATTTACTTAGATGTTTTTTTGTTTTGGTTTTAGCGATATGTTTTGAATGAATAGAAAGGGTGTGAAATTATGAGTTAAGTTTTTTATATATATATATATATATATATATAATTTTTATTATATATATATATTATAATTATATATATATATTATAATTATATATATATATACATATATATATATATATATATATATATATATATATATATATATATATATATATATATATAATTATTCCCAACTCGCATTTAGATAAAAATGCACTTTCGTAAATAATTACGAAAGTGCATTTTTATCTAAATGCGAGTTGGGAATAATTATAATATATATATATATATATATATATATATATATATATATATATATATATATATATATATATATATATATATATATATATATATATATATAATAAAAATTATATATAAATATATATATAAAAACTTAACTCATAATTTCACACCCTTTCTCTCTCTCTCTCTCTCTCTCTCTATATATATATATATATATATATATATTGAATTATCTCTCTCTCTCTCTCTATATATATATATATATATATGTATAAGAGAGACAGAGAGATAGATAGATAGATATACTCGTAGTTGAATTGAATATTTAAATGTTCATATCTTTGGTTTTATGGTACGAAATTGCATGAAAATTTGCAAGCTTTTTGAGGATTATAATACTATTGTATGCCAGAAAGTTTATGACAATTGGTGAAAAAGAACATATATTTTTAAACTAATAAAATATGGCCAAATTTGCCTAGATTTTGTGTCCTGGCTAGTCAGCTGAGTGTTGCTGCTTTGGATTAATTTGCTTCTTTTTTTTTTTTTTGCTTTTTTTTTGCTTAGTTGTCTCCCTTGTGGCCTAGCACGGCAACTGATATATATTAGTGTAGGGATAATTCCAACATTTTCCCAATCCCGATACAATCACCTATTCTGATTCTGATTCAAAATACGCTTAAACGCTTAAAAAGGTGGAATTTCATATTTTGAAGAAAGTGGGGGTTAGAGGAGAGTCATCGTCCTCTTTTAAATGTAACTAAGATTTATTTTAATTCGACAAACGTTTACATGTTTTCTTTGTGTATTGTATCCAAGATGCAAGCGACAGTAATCTATGTTAGATTTTTAAAGAATCGTTTTTGAAATCGGAAATATGTTCATTTTTTCCCCGATTTCTATACTGATCTCCATATACTCAAAAGTTCCGATTTTTCTTGTGTGTGTGTGTGTGTGTGTGTGTGTGTGTGTGTGTGTGTGTGTGTGTGTGTGTGTGGGTGTGGGTGTGTGTGTGTGGGTGTGGGTGTGTGTGTGTGTGTAAAGTTGTCCAGGACGCAACACGTTATAGCCTCGGTCAAAAACAGATAAAAAATTTAAAAAAATGACTCCAACTTGTTTATTTTTTCTTGTACAACCGCATTTATTACTTTATTCCTTCCTTAAGGATGTTAAAACGTTTTTTTAATTTATTTTCTATTGCTTTAAATAACAATGTTGCTGAGGCTGATGATGTCGTCACTTGAAACCTTATGTTGTATGGAATAATTTAAAACGATGTTGTTCGTAATTAGCTGGGCATGATGAAAGGGAGGAAAAAAATGGACACATGAAATGGAAAAAAAAACATAGAAAACATAGAAAAAAGAGGCAGAGAAAGGATAAGAGACAGAAGGGCGGAAAGAGAAAAAGAGAGAAACTATCGAATAAAAGAGAGATAGTAAGAAAGAAAGAAATATACAACACTTTTTCAAAATAATAAAAACAAATTGAATAAAAGGGGCAAGACAGAATGAAATCTATTATTTCGAAAGTCATCGATTGATTTAAACCTACATCACTTTCGGTTTGGCGATGGGCGGAACAGCATAGACATCACGTTTTTTTCTTGTTTTTTTTTTCAGTTTCTTTTCCTCCTCCGTGGTACGGGTTCGAGCCTTCCTGCCTGCCTTTCTTTCTTTTTTTTTTTTTTTTTTTTTTTTGCTCAACACACACCTTCAAACATCCGGGCAAGGTCGGGCATTCAAGTTAGTAATTAATAAAAAGAAAGCTGGACAGGAAAAAGGCAGATGGAAAGCAACTCAACTTAGAAAAGAAGATTGAAAGAAAGGAGGAAAGAAAAAGAAGAAGCTAAGAAAAGAAAAGAAAGGACAAAATAAAGTCATAAGAAAAGAATGAACGAAAAATAAATAATAGAAAGATAAACAGAAAAGCTGAAAAAGACCAAAAAATAATAACAAAAGAATCAAGCAATAACAAATAAAAAATAGATATTAAAAAAAAACAGAACAAATGAAATGACGTTATTGAATTTTTTGGAGATAAGGATTAGTTATTCTATTATTTGAATTAATCGGATTACGGTTCTTATCTTGAGTGTGATTTTCACAACGTTTCTGTCGATATAGTCTCCTACCTTCTAGTGGTGTATATTGCTGAACTCGGAAATGTTGCTGTAAAACTTGGAAATGCTTACGGAATATCAAATGGAACCCTTTGTTTACTTCACAGGGGGTAGCATGCCCTTGTTCCGTCAGCCATGCCTAGACAGAGGTTCTAAGCAATTTGCAATTGTATTTTTCGTTTGCCCACACTGCGGATTGAGCCTTCAACCTTTAGAAGAATATCACTTTTTATAATTAATTTTTCCAAGTAATCAAACAAATGCACCACGAATCAAATAATAAGAGAAAAAGGAATAAAGAAGAAAGAAAAAAAGGCACTAAGAAATAAGAAAAAAAAAATTAAGAAAATGAAATAAAGAGCAATGATAACTATGAAAGAAGAATAAAGAACGAAAGAAAGAAAGAAATAATAAACAAGGAAAGAAAAACAAGAAAGAATAGAATGAGATTATTAAAAAAGAAGGAAAGAAATTAAAAACAATGAAAAACGAAAGAGAAATACAGAAAGAAAAAGAGAAATAGAAACGAAATGCAGAAAGAAAAAAAAACGAAAAGAAATACAGAAAGAAAAAGAGAAATGGAAACGAAATACAGAAAGAAAACGAGAAATGGAAACGCAATACAGAAAGAAAAAGAGAAAAGGAAACGAAATACAGAAAGAAAAAGAGAAATGGAAAAGAAATACAGAAAGAAAAAGAGAAAAGGAAACGAAATACAGAAAGAAAAAGAGAAATGGAAACGAAATACAGAAAGAAAAAGAGAAAAGGAAACGAAATACAGAAAGAAAAAGAGAAATGGAAACGAAATACAGAAAGAAAAAGAGAAAAGGAAACGAAATACAGAAAGAAAAAGAGAAATGGAAACGAAATACAGAAAGAAAAAGAGAAAAGGAAACGAAATACAGAAAGACAAAGAGAAATGGAAACGAAATACAGAAAGAAAAAGAGAAAAGGAAACGAAATACAGAAAGAAAAAGAGAAATGGAAACGAAATACAGAAAGAAAATAAGATAAGGAAACGAAATACAGAAAGACTAAGAGAAATGGAAACGAAATACAGAAAGAAAAAGAGAAAAGGAAACGAAATACAGAAAGAAAAAGAGAAATGGAAACGAAATACAGAAAGAAAAAGAGAAAAGGAAACGAAATACAGAAAGACAAAGAGAAATGGAAACGAAATACAGAAAGAAAAAGAGAAAAGGAAACGAAATACAGAAAGACAAAGAGAAATGGAAACGAAATACAGAAAGACAAAGAGAAATGGAAACGAAATACAGAAAGAAAAAGAGAAAAGGAAACGAAATACAGAAAGAAAAAGAGAAATGGAAACGAAATACAGAAAGAAAAAGAGAAAAGGAAACGAAATACAGAAAGAAAAAGAGAAAAGGAAACGAAATACAGAAAGACAAAGAGAAAAGGAAACGAAATACAGAAAGACAAAGAGAAATGGAAACGAAATACAGAAAGAAAAAGAGAAAAGGAAACTAAATACAGAAAGAAAAAGAGAAATGGAAACGAAATACAGAAAGAAAAAGAGAAATGGAAACGAAATACAGAAAGAATAAGAGAAAAGGAAACTAAATACAGAAAGAAAAAGTGAAATGGAAACGAAATGCAGAAAGAAAAAGAGAAAAGGAAACGAAATACAGAAAGACAAAGAGAAATGGAAACGAAATGCAGAAAGAAAAAGTGAAATGGAAACGAAATGCAGAAAGAAAAAGAGAAAAGGAAACGAAATACAGAAAGACAAAGAGAAATGGAAACGAAATGCAGAAAGAAAAAGTGAAATGGAAACGAAATGCAGAAAGAAAAAGAGAAAAGGAAACGAAATACAGAAAGACAAAGAGAAATGAAAACGAAATGCAGAAAGAAAAAGAGAAATGGAAACGAAATACAGAAAGAAAAAGAGAAAAGGAAACGAAATACAGAAAGAAAAAGAGAAAAGGAAACGAAATACAGAAAGAAAAAGAGAAAAGGAAACGAAATACAGAAAGAAAAAGAGAAATGGAAACGAAATACAGAAAGAAAAAGAGAAAAGGAAACGAAATACAGAAAGACAAAGAGAAATGGAAACGAAATACAGAAAGAAAAAGAGAAAAGGAAACGAAATACAGAAAGAAAAAGAGAAATGGAAACGAAATACAGAAAGAAAAAGAGAAAAGGAAACGAAATA
Source organism: Euprymna scolopes (assembly GCF_053919585.1). Taxonomy (NCBI): domain Eukaryota; kingdom Metazoa; phylum Mollusca; class Cephalopoda; order Sepiida; family Sepiolidae; genus Euprymna; species Euprymna scolopes. The sequence continues at coordinate 74,583,405 of NC_136511.1, read as the reverse complement.
CAGAAAGAAAAAGAGAAAAGGAAACGAAATACAGAAAGACAAAGAGAAAAGAAAACGAAATACAGAAAGACAAAGAGAAATGGAAACGAAATACAGAAAGAAAAAGAGAAAAGGAAACTAAATACAGAAAGAAAAAGAGAAATGGAAACGAAATACAGAAAGAAAAAGAGAAATGGAAACGAAATACAGAAAGAATAAGAGAAAAGGAAACTAAATACAGAAAGAAAAAGTGAAATGGAAACGAAATGCAGAAAGAAAAAGAGAAAAGGAAACGAAATACAGAAAGACAAAGAGAAATGGAAACGAAATGCAGAAAGAAAAAGTGAAATGGAAACGAAATGCAGAAAGAAAAAGAGAAAAGGAAACGAAATACAGAAAGACAAAGAGAAATGGAAACGAAATGCAGAAAGAAAAAGTGAAATGGAAACGAAATGCAGAAAGAAAAAGAGAAAAGGAAACGAAATACAGAAAGACAAAGAGAAATGAAAACGAAATGCAGAAAGAAAAAGAGAAATGGAAACGAAATACAGAAAGAAAAAGAGAAAAGGAAACGAAATACAGAAAGAAAAAGAGAAAAGGAAACGAAATACAGAAAGAAAAAGAGAAAAGGAAACGAAATACAGAAAGAAAAAGAGAAATGGAAACGAAATACAGAAAGAAAAAGAGAAAAGGAAACGAAATACAGAAAGACAAAGAGAAATGGAAACGAAATACAGAAAGAAAGAAAAAACGAAAAGAAATCCAGAAAGAAAAAGAGAAATGGAAACGAAATACAGAAAGAAAAAGAGACATGGAAAAGAAATACAGAAAGAAAAAGAGAAATGGAAACGAAATACAGAAAGACAAAGAGAAATGGAAACGAAATACAGAAAGTAAGAAACAACGAAAAGAAATCCAGAAAGAAAAAGAGAAATGGAAACGAAATCCTAAAAAAAAAAGAGAAAAGGAAACGAAATACAGAAAGAAAAAGAGAAATGGAAACGAAATACAGAAAGAAAAAGAGAAAAGGAAACGAAATACAAAAAGACAAAGAGAAATGGAAACGAAATACAGAAAGAAAAAGAGAAAAGGAAACGAAATACAGAAAGAAAAAGAGAAAAGGAAACGAAATACAGAAAGACAAAGAGAAATGGAAACGAAATACAGAAAGAAAAAGAGAAAAGGAAACGAAATACAGAAAGACAAAGAGAAAAGGAAACGAAATACAGAAAGACAAAGAGAAATGGAAACGAAATACAGAAAGAAAAAGAGAAAAGGAAACGAAATACAGAAAGAAAAAGAGAAATGGAAACGAAATACAGAAAGAAAAAGAGAAATGGAAACGAAATACAGAAAGAATAAGAGAAAAGGAAACGAAATACAGAAAGAAAAAGTGAAATGGAAACGAAATGCAGAAAGAAAAAGAGAAAAGGAAAGGAAATACAGAAAGACAAAGAGAAATGGAAACGAAATGCAGAAAGAAAAAGTGAAATGGAAACGAAATGCAGAAAGAAAAAGAGAAAAGGAAACGAAATACAGAAAGACAAAGAGAAATGGAAACGAAATGCAGAAAGAAAAAGTGAAATGGAAACGAAATGCAGAAAGAAAAAGAGAAAAGGAAACGAAATACAGAAAGACAAAGAGAAATGGAAACGAAATGCAGAAAGAAAAAGAGAAATGGAAACGAAATACAGAAAGAAAAAGAGAAAAGGAAACGAAATACAGAAAGAAAAAGAGAAAAGAAAACGAAATACAGAAAGAAAAAGAGAAAAGGAAACGAAATACAGAAAGAAAAAGAGAAATGGAAACGAAATACAGAAAGAAAAAGAGAAAAGGAAACGAAATACAGAAAGACAAAGAGAAATGGAAACGAAATACAGAAAGAAAGAAAAAACGAAAAGAAATCCAGAAAGAAAAAGAGAAATGGAAACGAAATACAGAAAGACAAAGAGAAAAGGAAACGAAATACAGAAAGAAAAAGAGAAATGGAAACGAAATACAGAAAGACAAAGAGAAATGGAAACGAAATACAGAAAGTAAGAAAAAACGAAAAGAAATCCAGAAAGAAAAAGAGAAATGGAAACGAAATCCAGAAAAAAAAAAGAGAAAAGGAAACGAAATACAGAAAGAAAAAGAGAAAAGGAAACGAAATACAGAAAGAAAAAGAGAAATGGAAACGAAATACAGAAAGAAAAAGAGAAAAGGAAACGAAATACAGAAAGAAAGAAAAAACGAAAAGAAATCCAGAAAGAAAAAGAGAAAAGGAAACGAAATACAGAAAGAAAAAGAGAAAAGGAAACGAAATACAGAAAGAAAAAGAGAAATGGAAACGAAATACAGAAAGACAAAGAGAAATGGAAACGAAATACAGAAAGAAAGAAAAAACGAAAAGAAATCCAGAAAGAAAAAGAGAAATGAAAACGAAATCCAGAAAAAAAAAGAGAAATAGAAACGAAATACAGAAAGAAAAAAAACGCAAAGAAATCCAGAAAGAAAAAGAGAAATGGAAACGAAATCCAGAAAGACAAAGAGAAATAGAAACGAAATACAGAAAGAAAAAGAGAAATGGAAACGAAATCCAGAAAGAAAAAAAACGAAAAGAAATCCAGAAAGAAAAAGAGAAATGGAAACGAAATCCAGAAAAAAAAAGAGAAAAGGAAACGAAATACAGAAAGAAAAAGTGAAATGGAAACGAAATACAGAAAGAAAAAAAACGAAAAGAAATCCAGAAAGAAAAAGAGAAATGGAAACGAAATCCAGAAAAAAAAAGAGAAATGGAAACGAAATACAGAAAGAAAAAGTGAAAAGGAAACGAAATACAGAAAGAAAGAAAAAACGAAAAGAAATCCAGAAAGAAAAAGAGAAATGGAAACGAAATACAGAAAGAAAAAGAGAAATAGAAACGAAATACATAAAGACAAAGAGAAATGGAAACGAAATCCAGAAAGAAAAAAAACGAAAAAAAAATCCAGAAAGAAAAAGAGAAATGGAAACGACATCCAGAAAAATAAAGAGAAAAGGAAACGAAATACATAAAGAAAAAAAACGAAAAGAAATCCAGAAAGAAAAATAGAAATGGAAACGAAATACAGAAAGAAAAAGAGAAAAGGAAACGAAATACAGAAAGACAAAGAGAAATGGAAACGAAATACAGAAAGAAAAAGAGAAAAGGAAACGAAATACAGAAAGACAAAGAGAAATGGAAACGAAATACAGAAAGACAAAGAGAAATGGAAACGAAATACAGAAAGAAAAAGAGAAAAGGAAACGAAATACAGAAAGAAAAAGAGAAATGGAAACGAAATACAGAAAGAAAAAGAGAAAAGGATACGAAAAACAGAAAGAAAAAGAGAAAAGGAAACGAAATACAGAAAGACAAAGAGAAAAGGAAACGAAATACAGAAAGACAAAGAGAAATGGAAACGAAATACAGAAAGAAAAAGAGAAAAGGAAACGAAATACAGAAAGAAAAAGAGAAATGGAAACGAAATACAGAAAGAAAAAGTGAAATGGAAACGAAATGCAGAAAGAAAAAGAGAAAAGGAAACGAAATACAGAAAGACAAAGAGAAATGGAAACGAAATGCAGAAAGAAAAAGTGAAATGGAAACGAAATGCAGAAAGAAAAAGAGAAAAGGAAACGAAATACAGAAAGACAAAGAGAAATGAAAACGAAATGCAGAAAGAAAAAGAGAAATGGAAACGAAATACAGAAAGAAAAAGAGAAAAGGAAACGAAATACAGAAAGAAAAAGAGAAAAGGAAACGAAATACAGAAAGAAAAAGAGAAAAGGAAACGAAATACAGAAAGAAAAAGAGAAATGGAAACGAAATACAGAAAGAAAAAGAGAAAAGGAAACGAAATACAGAAAGACAAAGAGAAATGGAAACGAAATACAGAAAGAAAGAAAAAACGAAAAGAAATCCAGAAAGAAAAAGAGAAATGGAAACGAAATACAGAAAGAAAAAGAGAAATGGAAAAGAAATACAGAAAGAAAAAGAGAAATGAAAACGAAATACAGAAAGACAAAGAGAAATGGAAACGAAATACAGAAAGTAAGAAACAACGAAAAGAAATCCAGAAAGAAAAAGAGAAATGGAAACGAAATCCAGAAAAAAAAAAGAGAAAAGGAAACGAAATACAGAAAGAAAAAGAGAAATGGAAACGAAATACAGAAAGAAAAAGAGAAAAGGAAACGAAATACAAAAAGACAAAGAGAAATGGAAACGAAATACAGAAAGAAAAAGAGAAAAGGAAACGAAATACAGAAAGAAAAAGAGAAAAGGAAACGAAATACAGAAAGACAAAGAGAAATGGAAACGAAATACAGAAAGAAAAAGAGAAAAGGAAACGAAATACAGAAAGAAAAAGAGAAAAGGAAACGAAATACAGAAAGACAAAGAGAAATGGAAACGAAATACAGAAAGAAAAAGAGAAAAGGAAACGAAATAAAGAAAGAAAAAGAGAAATGGAAACGAAATACAGAAAGAAAAAGAGAAATGGAAACGAAATACAGAAAGAATAAGAGAAAAGGAAACGAAATACAGAAAGAATAAGAGAAAAGGAAAGGAAATACAGAAAGACAAAGAGAAATGGAAACGAAATGCAGAAAGAAAAGTGAAATGGAAACGAAATGCAGAAAGAAAAAGAGAAAAGGAAACGAAATACAGAAAGACAAAGAGAAATGGAAACGAAATGCAGAAAGAAAAAGTGAAATGGAAACGAAATGCAGAAAGAAAAAGAGAAAAGGAAACGAAATACAGAAAGACAAAGAGAAATGGAAACGAAATGCAGAAAGAAAAAGAGAAATGGAAACGAAATACAGAAAGAAAAAGAGAAAAATAAAACGAAATACAGAAAGAAAAAGAGAAAAGAAAACGAAATACAGAAAGAAAAAGAGAAAAGGAAACGAAATCCAGAAAGAAAAAGAGAAATGGAAACGAAATACAGAAAGAAAAAAAACGAAAAGAAATACAGAAAGAAAAAGAGAAAAGGAAACGAAATACAGAAAGAAAAAAAAAACGAAAAGAAATACAGAAAGAAAAGAGAAAAGGAAACAAAATACAGAAAGAAAGAAAAACGAAAAGAAATACAGAAAGAAAAAGAGAAATGGAAACGAAATACAGAAAAAAAAATAGAAAAGGAAACGAAATACAGAAAGAAAAAAAACGAAAAGAAATACAGAAAGACAAAGAGAAATGGAAACGAAATATAGAAAGAAAAAGAGAAAAGGAAACGAAATACAGAAAGAAAAAAAACGAAAAGAAATACAGAAAGACAAAGAGAAATGGAAACGAAATACAGAAAGAAAAAGAGAAAAGGAAACGAAATACAGAAAAAAAAAACGAAAAGAAATACAGAAAGACAAAGAGAAATGGAAACGAAATACAGTAAGAAAAAGAGAAAAGGAAACGAAATACAGAAAGAAAAAAAAACGAAAAGAAATACAGAAAGAAAAAGAGAAAAGGAAACGAAATACAGAAAGAAAGAAAAAACGAAAAGAAATCCAGAAAGAAAAAGAGAAATGAAAACGAAATCCAGAAAGAAAAAGAGAAATAGAAACGAAATACAGAAAGAAAAAAAACGCAAAGAAATCCAGAAAGAAAAAGAGAAATGGAAACGAAATCCAGAAAGACAAAGAGAAATAGAAACGAAATACAGAAAGAAAAAGAGAAATGGAAACGAAATCCAGAAAGAAAAAAAACGAAAAGAAATCCAGAAAGAAAAAGAGAAATGGAAACGAAATCCAGAAAAAAAAAGAGAAAAGGAAACGAAATACAGAAAGAAAAAGTGAAATGGAAACGAAATACAGAAAGAAAAAAAACGAAAAGAAATCCAGAAAGAAAAAGAGAAATGGAAACGAAATCCAGAAAAAAAAAGAGAAATGGAAACGAAATACAGAAAGAAAAAGTGAAAAGGAAACGAAATACAGAAAGAAAGAAAAAACGAAAAGAAATCCAGAAAGAAAAAGAGAAATGGAAACGAAATACAGAAAGAAAAAGAGAAATAGAAACGAAATACAGAAAGACAAAGAGAAATGGAAACGAAATCCAGAAAGAAAAAAAACGAAAAAAAAATCCAGAAAGAAAAAGAGAAATGGAAACGACATCCAGAAAAAAAAGAGAAAAGGAAACGAAATACAGAAAGAAAAAGTGAAATGAAAACGAAATACATAAAGAAAAAAAACGAAAAGAAATCCAGAAAGAAAAAGAGAAATGGAAACGAAATCCAGAAAAAAAAGAGAAAAGGAAACGAAATACAGAAAGAAAAAGTGAAATGGAAACGAAATCCAGAAAGAAAAAGAGATAAGGAAATGAAATACAGAAAGAAAAAGTGAAATGGAAACGAAATACAGAAAGAAAAAGAGAAAAGGAAACGAAATACAGAAAGAAAAAGTGAAAAGGAAACGAAATACAGAAAGAAAGAAAAAACGAAAAGAAATCCAGAAAGAAAAAGAGAAATGGAAACGAAATCCAGAAAGAAAAAGAGAAATAGAAACGAAATACAGAAAGACAAAGAGAAATGGAAACGAAATACAGAAAGAAAAAAAACGAAAAGAAATCCAGAAAGAAAAAGAGAAATGGAAACGAAATCCAGAAAGAAAAAGAGAAAAGGAAACGAAATACAGAAAGAAAAAGTGAAATGGAAACGAAATCCAGAAAGAAAAAGAGAAAAGGAAACGAAATACAGAAAGAAAAAGTGAAATGGAAACGAAATCCAGAACGAAAAAGAGAAATAGAAACGAAATACAGAAAGAAAAAGAGAAATAGAAACGAAATACAGAAAGAAAAAGAGAAATAGAAACGAAATACAGAAAGACAAAGAGAAATAGAAAGGAAATACAGAAAGAAAAAGAGAAATAGAAACGAAATACAGAAAGAAAAAAAACGAAAAGAAATCCAGAAAGAAAAAGAGAAAAGGAAACGAAATACAGAAAGAAAAAGTGAAATGGAAACGAAATCCAGAAAAAAAAGAGAAAAGGAAACGAAATCCAGAAAGAAAAAGAGAAATAGAAACGAAATACAGAAAGAAAAAGAGAAATAGAAACGAAATACAGAAAGAAAAAGAGAAATAGAAACGAAATACAGAAAGAAAAAGAGAAATAGAAACGAAATACAGAAAGAAAAAGAGAAATAGAAACGAAATACAGAAAGAAAAAAAACGAAAAGAAATCCAGAAAGAAAAAGAGAAAAGGAAACGAAATACAGAAAGAAAAAGTGAAATGGAAACGAAATATAGAAAGAAAAAGAGAAATGGAAACGAAATACAGAAAGAAAAAGACAAATAGAAACGAAATACAGAAAGAAATAGAGAAATAGAAACGAAATACAGAAAGAAAAAGAGAAATAGAAACGAAATACAGAAAGAAAAAGAGAAATAGAAACGAAATACAGAAAGAACAAAAACGAAAAGAAATCCAGAAAGACAAAGAGAAATGGAAACGAAATACAGAAAGAAAAAGTGAAATGGAAACGAAATGCAGAAAGAAAAAGAGAAATGGAAACGAAATACAGAAAGAAAAAGAGAAATTGAAACGAAATACAGAAAGAAAAACGAAAAGAAATACAGAACGAAAAAGAGAAATAGAAACGAAATACAGAAAGAAAAAAAAACGAAAAGAAATACAAAAAGAACAAGAGAAATGGAAACGAAATATAGAAAGAAAAAGAGAAATGGAAACGAAATACAGAAAGCAAAAAAAAACGAAAAGAAATATTGAAAGAAAAAGAGAAAAGGAAACGAAATCCAGAAAGAAAGAAAAACGAAAAGAAATACAGAAAGAAAAAGAGAAAAGGAAACGAAATACAGAAAGAAAAAGAGAAAAGGAAACGAAATACAGAAAGAAAGAAAAACGAAAAGAAATACAGAAAGAAAAAGAGAAATGGAAACGAAATATAGAAAGAAAAAGAGAAATGGAAACGAAATACAGAAAGAAAAAAAACGAAAAGAAATCCAGAAAGAAAAAGAGAAAGGGAAACGAAATACAGAAAGAAAAAAAACGAAAAGAAATCCAGAGAGAAAAAGAGAAATGGAAACGAAATACAGAAAGAAAAAAAACGAAAAGAAATACAGAAAGAAAAAGAGAAAAGGAAACGAAATACAGAAAGAAAGAAAAACGAAAAGAAATACAGAAAGAAAAAGAGAAAAGGAAACGAAATACAGAAAGAAAAAAAACGAAAAGAAATCCAGAAAGAAAAAGAGAAATGGAAACGAAATACAGAAAGAAAAAAAACGAAAAGAAATACAGAAAGAAAAAGAGAAAAGGAAACGAAATACAGAAAGAAAAAAAAACGAAAAGAAATACAGAAAGAAAAGAGAAAAAGAAAACGAAATACAGAAAGAAAGAAAAACGAAAAGAAATACAGAAAGAAAAAGAGAAATGGAAACGAAATACAGAAAGAAAAAAAACGAAAAGAAATACAGAAAGAAAAAGAGAAAAGGAAACGAAATACAGAAAGAAAAAAAAACGAAAAGAAATACAGAAAGAAAAGAGAAAAAGAAAACGAAATACAGAAAGAAAGAAAAACGAAAAGAAATACAGAAAGAAAAAGAGAAATGGAAACGAAATACAGAAAAAAAAATAGAAAAGGAAACGAAATACAGAAAGAAAAAAAACGAAAAGAAATACAGAAAGACAAAGAGAAATGGAAACGAAATACAGAAAGAAAAAGAGAAAAGGAAACGAAATACAGAAAAAAAAAACGAAAAGAAATACAGAAAGACAAAGAGAAATGGAAACGAAATACAGTAAGAAAAAGAGAAAAGGAAACGAAATACAGAAAGAAAAAAAACGAAAAGAAATACAGAAAGAAAAAGAGAAAAGGAAACGAAATACAGAAAGAAAAAAAACGAAAAGAAATACAGAAAGAAAAAGAGAAATGGAAACGAAATACAGAAAGAAAATAAGATAAGGAAACGAAATACAGAAAGAAAAAGAGAAATGGAAACGAAATACAGAAAGAAAAAAAAACGAAAAGAGATACAGAAAGACAAAGAGAAATGGAAACGAAATACAGAAAGAAAAAGAGAAATGGAAACGAAATACAGAAAGAAAAAAAACGAAAAGAAATACAGAAAGAAAAAGAGAAATGGAAACGAAATACAGAAAGAGAAAGAGAAAAGGAAACGAAATACAGAAAGAAAAAAAACGAAAAGAAATACAGAAAGAAAAAGAGAAAAGGAAACGAAATACAGAAAGAAAAAAAAAAAAAAACGAAAAGAAATACAGAAAGACAAAGAGAAATGGAAACGAAATACAGAAAGAAAAAGAGAAATGGAAACGAAATACAGAAAGAAAAAAAAACGAAAAGAGATACAGAAAGACAAAGAGAAATGGAAACGAAATACAGAAAGAAAAAGAGAAATGGAAACGAAATACAGAAAGAAAAAAAACGAAAAGAAATACAGAAAGAAAAAGAGAAATGGAAACGAAATACAGAAAGAAAAAGAGAAAAGGAAACGAAATACAGAAAGAAAAAAAACGAAAAGAAATACAGAAAGACAAAGAGAAATGGAAACGAAATACAGAAAGAAAAAGAGAAATGGAAACGAAATACAGAAAGAAAAAAAACGAAAAGAAATACAGAAAGAAAAATAGAAAAGGAAACGAAATACAGAAAGAAAAAAAAAACGAAAAGAAATACAGAAAGACAAAGAGAAATGGAAACGAAATACACAAAGAAAAAGAGAAATGGAAACGAAATACAGAAAGAAAAAAAACGAAAAGAAATACAGAAAGACAAAGAGAAATTGAAACGAAATACAGAAAGACAAAGAGAAATGGAAACGAAATACAGAAAGAAAAAAAAACGAAAAGAAATACAGAAAGACAAAGAGAAATGGAAACGAAATACAGAAAGACAAAGAGAAATGTGAACGAAATACAGAAAGAAAAAAAAACGAAAAGAAATACAGAAAGACAAAGAGAAATGGAAACGAAATACAGAAAGACAAAGAGAAATGGAAACGAAATACAGAAAGAAAAAGAAAAAAAAAACGAAAAGAAATAGAAATGCTGGAGTCAGAATGAATCAGATTTGGGAGTTTGAAAGAAAGTCTTATCGGAAATTATTTGTTGGCGCTGACTTTTTAAATGGGAAAGAGAACAAAAAGAACTCGATTGGAAGTCGGTTAATTAGAGGAAATTAAAAAAAGAAGAAAAAACCATGAGAAAGTAGGATGGAGGAATAAGATGAATGGAGTATTCCAAAGACAATCAAGACAAAAAATAAAACATTAAAAAACGGTGAAATTACATGGAAATCAGAGAAAAGGAGCAATACAAAAGGAGGGAACCATATTATCTGCGAAGAAAAAAGTGGGGGTATAAAGATAGACAGTGAAATTTTCGTGAAAAATACGAACAAGATTTGAAAATCGCGGAGATAAAAACACTAGGATTAAATAGAATCAAGCCCAAGAGATGAATATAAAGGTTAAATATTGGAGTAGCCATATGCAAGGAATAGTCATCCACATAATTACTATTTCGCTGTACCGCAGATCATCAGTGTGGCTAGACACACACACATACACACGCACATACATATATATACATATACACACACACACACACACACACACACACACACACATATATATATATATATATATATATATATAGTGTTTTTATTATGTCAATACTTCTGTTCAGTCTCAAGAGGCAATGGATACTCACTTAAAGGTAGCGGCGCGAGTAATTGTGAGGCAAGGATGGCACAATTCCAACTACATCCCTCCTGAATCTGCACTGCTTAAGTTCAGTGGCAAAGGAGAAGTGCTAGACGACTGGAAACAATGCCGAGATAAGCGGAGAGCACATACAGTACGTGGAATTCTAAAATGGTCATTCGTTTTTGTGTTGACCAGGCTCAACGTTGCTTAATTTCGACGATCTAATGGGAGTCAATATAATACGAACAAAATTCGCAACATAAAAAAAGAAATATAAATACAGAAGTATATATTTATAGAACAACAACCTTATCCAGATTAAAAAGGCTCAATATCAGTGATAGAGCCTTCACCTTTGACCTTTATTTCGTATTTCTCTTCTTGACTAAGGTATTGTGACTTTAATTCTACAATATCTCGACTTTTTCTACTTATATATATATATATATATATATATATATATATATATATATATATAATACAGTATATATAATACAGTATATATATATATATATATATATATATATTAAGCCATTAATTTATTATTAAAGTGTAATGTAACTATTTGCGTAAACTGCTTTGCCCCTTCCTATAATGCGTAAATTATGTATTAAATATATTTATGTTTCTAAAATATATATCATTTACCTAGAGCCCTATTCATAGGAGAATCATTATTCCGTTCTTAAAACAAAATAAATAATATTCCCCCCTTTAAATTCTAACTTACTTTTAGTCATTACACCAACTTTCAACTAAATGGTAAAAAATAGATACTCTGTGACTTAAAGGGCTAACTACATACTCCCGTGGTTTATTTAATTATTAATAAGGTAGGTAACTTATAAATAAGGAAATAGAGCATGGAATCATCACGCTTATCTCACATGGTTAAAAAAAAGTAGCCGTGTTTCCTTGTTAGCGTTTAACCTAAAATTGTACATCATGGGTTACAAAATCTTTTCCATGGTGGGATTAACACATGGAAGAATGATAAGCGCTAGTCACACTGTCATGGTGTTTAATACTTAAAGATAAAACATAAGCTCTGAAAAAAAAAGGCGAAACACTTAGTTGTGCATTGCATTTTAACAATAGATTATCGGCGAAGAACTCTAGTAAGTTTGTAATCTCTGGTACATATGAACAGCTCAAGCGAAACTCAAACCTTGTGAATAATACCAAAGTATTTTATTCAGTATGTTTTAGTATTCTAGTATTGTTAGACTACTATCTAGTCTCAACTTCGAAAGCATGTGATCGCCATTTTCTCTAAATTAAGAACTATTAAACTATGTGTCAGTACCTTCACCGAGGACCTAATGCAAATGTTAACATCTTTGCGACAATAATATTATTCCCCGTGACATTCGTTTGAACTCCAATCTCTGGTCCCCCCCTCGCCAATCTTTCACGAAAAAATCCCGTCTAGCTGAATCCACTGTGAAATATTTCCCCCACTCTTTATCTGTGCCTAAATCAAATCTTGGATTCCATGAACAAATTTTCTTTCTTAGAACTGCACGCCTGTGGAACTCTGCTTCCCACCTGACTACAACTTGGATGTCTTCAAGTCCAACGTTAACAAATTCCTAATGAACCACCCCCTTAAGTAAACACTTTCAAATCTCCACACCAGCGTACTGTACTTGCAATAACCCTTATCCCTGAGTGGCTACCGGGCCTTGATAAGTGGTGACCACCGTGTAAAAAAAAATAATTTAAGAAGAATTGGACATAGGAGTGGTTGAACATTTAATGGAAATATTTAAGATATAAATGTGGCGCCTTCTACTAAAAAAACTTAGTTCATCTCAACTAAATTTACTCTGTGTTAAATTAATAGGAAGGCAAATCTGTTGAAGAGTTGTGCAACGAGAGTGCTGTTCACACTTTAATTTCTGCGTTTTTTTTTCGGTCGAAGAAAGAGGGGTCAGAAAGGATTTCCAATATCAAGCTGTTCGAGTGGAAGAAACTATGAAAGAAGATAATCTTTCCGAATCTAGTGAATGGGTATGCTGCTAGTTTGATAGGTCTGGAATATTAATTATAAGTTCAATAAGTTCGTCGGAGTACATTACGTGGAGGTACTGGTACAAAAACCACAGGGATATAACATTGCGGCGATGCGACGAAGGCTGAGGCTTTGCAAACAATGAGGGTCCTATCTAATTTGGAATTCTATGGCTGAATTCTGTTTACCCGGAAGTAAAGAAATATAGTAGGTATTACTACTCGGCCAAATCATGTATCACCCTCTGGCTGTCTTTTTGTTCAGGGATATTATTGATGGTAGATGTAGAGAAGATATCGTGTTTTCGCCGGCAGAACCCGTAAGCAACCATAGTGTGCCGAACGAAAACTGCGTGAAAATACACATTTAAAACGCTGACCAAAAAGAAAAACAGAAAAAAAGAGCTAAACATGTTTTAACGAACAAAATAAAAATACATTTTAATGCATAATGTTACTAACTTCTTAAGAAGAAAAACGAAATAAAAGCCACTGAACCTATGTATTTTTCAAGAATGAACCTACGTAAAGAGTCAGGGTATATCTAAACAACTGTTTATTATCGTTAAAAACATTTAATTAAAATGTTTTAACCATAATAAAAAAAAACAAGTATAACAGTAAAAGAGTTTTTCTGAAGGATACTTTTAGCACTTTTTGATGATTGTTTTTTCTAAATTTTAGTAGGAATATTTGACCCATGCAGGTCGAGGGTGATCACTCCCCCAATTACCGCTTACGAGACGATCATGTGTATATGGTCATCCTTTGGATTATCAGACGAAAATCTAACAGATGTTGCTGCGAAAAATTCTTCAACGGCAGAGTAGTTCCTGTGTAGAGCCGTGAAGCTGGATAAAGTCAGTCAGGAGGTTTAGTCGTTTCGGTTTCCGTGCCACAGAACATAAATCTGCCTTGTGAAAATGATGGGTCTGCTGTTTGTTCACGCTAAACAAATCTACGCACAGAAATCTCAAGGGACATCAGAAAAGTTTGAAGAGTAGAATGGATTGGAGTTTGGTGGGGATGCGATAGAAAATCAACCACCCGCAGATAGCTGCCATACGATTGTAACAGGATGTGTGGGTTTTGAATTAAACTGCCTTTTGATACGAAAAGTATATGGAATTTAAGAAAGAAGCCCATGGAAAGCGTTGTACTTAAATAAAGTGTATGGTATGATGATTTTTAACTCGAAAATTATAGAAATTAAAAAAATCTAAGAGTACTAATAGTAATATGAGGTTCAGGCCAGAGCTTAATCCCACAGCTTTCTTCATCGATTTCCAGACAATGCACACACACACACACACACACACACACACACACACACACGTATATACATGTATATATAATTAAATATGTATATATATATACATTATATATATAATTAAATATATATATATATATATATACATATACGATAAATGATGATCGAAAAACATCAAAAAATTTTCGAAATGATATGTGTTGATCCATAAAAAATTTCAAACAAAAATTTATAATAAAGAAAAATCCTTAACTTATCTTTTTATTAACTAAATCTATTTTTCATCTATTTTCTCAATATTGAGTTATTTTCTTTCATTTGCATTTTAAGGTTTGATATATTATCTTATTTCAAAATATATCCCCTTTTAAATCCATTTATATATATATATATATATATATATATATATATATATATATATATATTGTGAACTTGCCTGTCTGTTTGTCTGAGGAACAGTCTCATCTAAACTTTATTAAATTTTCGTCTACAGACTGAATCTGTATATATAGAGACCTGGATCTGTAGAACAAATTAGATTATGTTTTTTGCCGGTAAAAATAGCTGCAAGGGTGTAAAAAATGTAACTTGCTAGATGTAGGCCGAATTAATGTTCCCTTTGACGCATCTGCAAATATACATTTATACGTTATAATCGGTTCCTTTCTAAATATTTCCTACTTATCTGACGATGGGTCAAACGTTAACGACTAAGGCTAGAGCACAGAATGTTTGGTTTCGATTCCAGTTGATGGCACCCAAATCATTTTCATTTTAAACTTTTAAAGCTACTATTATATATTGGGTTCAATATAATAATCAATAACGTATCGGCCTTATAATAATAAATACAGAATCTGCATGAATTATAATATATTTAAATGGTCAAACAAATCCAGGCGACTTGCTAGTAGGCCTCCATATATTTAAGGCATTTGACAAAGTTTTGCATGAAGGGCTGCTAATAAAAATTAAATAATACAGTATAGCTGGACGAATACTAAATATAAATAGATTCTTATTAGACAATAGGACCATCCAGGTTATCCTTGATGGACGATTATCCAAGCAGCATAACATTAATGAGGGTGTGCATCAGGTGTCGATCCTTTGACCATTATCATTCTTGATATTTATCAATGATCTCCCCGATAATATTGTGTCTGAGATGGATATATTTGCTGATGATAACATGCATGATCGAAGAACGAGTGTACAAAAATCCAAGACAATGGCTGACTCCTTAGAAAATGACCCCCAGACTGTAGTGGAATGGGGACGTAAATGGACATTTATTGCTAGTAAGACTACGCTGTTCTTCTTTCAACAATTACAAGAAACCTCTCCAACCATCGATATCCATGACAAATAACTCCCTACCTGAGAATTCTTCCTTCAAACTATTTGGCTTAACATTCACAGGAAATATGAACCGGAACAAATACATTGAGGAGATTGCGAAAGTTGCTGCAAAGAATGTGGTCTCCCTTTATCGTGGTAGAAAACTACTTACATCTAAGAATATCCTGTACCTTTACAAGGCCACCATTCGCGTACGCATGCAGTATTGTTGCCGCGTCTGTGTTGGTGCATCTATCAGTAGTCTCTTCCTCTTTGATAGCGTCTCAAAAAGGCTCTCCGATCTAATAGGTTCCACTTTTTACACTAGACTCCAACCCCTGTCCCATCGTCGCAATGTCGCATCCCTGCGTCTTATTTACAAGTATTTTAATGGAATGTGCTCTGATGAACTCATACTACTTGTGCTCCCTCGACGTACATATCCCCGACAAACACGCTTAGCAACAAAAGCACACCCCATTCACTGTTTAGGTTCCTAAATGCTGCACAGTTGTCTTCTCTAAAAGCTTCTTCCCTAAAACAGCTAAACTTTGAAATTCCTTTCCTGCTCCCTGCCCTGCTTCCCTAACTGTACTGATATACAAAACTTTAAATGTAACGTCAACCAAAATCTTAATATTTCTTAGGAATGGTCCTAATTAGTAGCCCCATACGTCCAAGTGGCAATATGCTTTGTTTGGGGTGAAGGTATATATATATATATATATATATATATATATATATATATATATATATATATATATATATATATATATATATATATATCTGTGTGTGTGTGTGTGAGAGATTCTGTTTTGGATATGTCATTTTCTAATTGTTATTTCACGATCAACGTCCAAACCTAATGCAACCCGGGATGGTTTCTCTTGATGTACTTTTTACTTGTCAAGGTCCGAAGGCCACTCGAGGATAAAGGTTAATGAACGTAAGTTGGTAGTGTAGTATCCATTAACAGTGTAAATTGGGTTGAATTTTATTATCTATGGGGACAGCTCAACAAGCACCTGTTCACATTGGAATTAAAGACTACTATGTTGTATTCAACCGGGAAGCAAGATAACGGAACAGTGTTTCACAGGTGAACAGTTCTGAGAAAGATTTGTTATTGGATTCTGCGTTTAGATTTAGGAACAGGTAGAGAGTGGGGGAAAATCGTATATAGTGATTGTAGCTAGTCGAGTGTTTTTGTGAAAGTTTGGGAAAGGGAGATCATAGTTTGGAGTTCAGTTGAGTACTTGCCATGAAAATAACGATAAAGCAGAGATGGGCTCGCAATGTCTCTTCTGTCAGGCGCAGGTTGCAGTGAAGAGAAAAAGGCACTACTAGGTTTCGAAGTTGGTGTTGAATTCTGCCAAAGAAGGATAGGGCGCGCCGAGCAGCTCTTGCCAGATGTGGCCACAGTACTCCATTTTATGGCGTACGTAGGGACGGTTTCTCTAGCGATTATGCAGATAGAAGATTGCATCGGTGGTGAGGTATCTACTGGAGAGATAGAGTGATCCAACCATCTTTTCAGCGATCTTGTATCACGTGCTTAAAAATCTAGTAGCCGTTCCTCACCATCTAATCTTACACAAAAATCGTTGAATATTTCATCTAGTGTTTATGAAGAAAACACGCGTGAGTACATAAGTATAGATTGATTGCGTAACTGTGAGCGTTTATTTGAATATTTGAATGTTAAAATTCATAAACTGGTAATTGATAGGATGGCAAATTGACAGAAAGACATTTTTGATTTCGACTTGAACTATGTTGATATCAATTTCGTTGTGTTAGGTACAATGAAAGGAATATGACAATGTAATAGGGTCAACGATGGAAAACAAACAGACAGACAGCTACGGTAACTTGGGGACCATCTACACAAAGGCCTGCTAAATGAATAAATTGTGAAACGAGAAGTTTGTTCACAAAAGCTTTAAACTTCTTCAGGTTGATAAAAAAATTAAATAAAACACATAAGCAAGTAAATAAACAGAAAAAAAGGGACAAAAAAGAGAGGAACAGAATTAACGGGTGACGTCGTAAGCGAAATAACAACCCTAGCACGGCAAAGAGCATCACTTTTAACTGTTTATGTATAACCCAAATAAGATGGTGGCATGTCAGCGATATTCCCGCTGTGATTTATGACGGTTGGTACACTCATAGATACAAGGAGTAAGGAGGTGATTTCAAAGGCTTGAACTTCGAGGAAAGTAGGAATTAGAGTAAGAAGCCTTTCGGTATTTATGGCCCACAATAGTAAAGCGGTGGGATTTAGCATATTGTTAGCAGTATTTACATAGAGCAGTACGTTAGTGGTGGAACATGTAATTTTTTTAAAAATAAATATTAGCAAAGAACGTTATACTAATAATGATGACCAATGATGGGTTATTTCCCTTGCTGATATTTTTTCTTTCTTAATTTAAATCATAATTGAATATGTGTCTCTACTTTTCTTTAAGCTATCTAAAACAAGGCACATTGCCATAAAGACAGAGGAAGCTATTGTAATTCTGGGGTCATATATACGAAGGCGTCCTAAATGGAAAGCTATGGAGCAAGCGGGAACCGGTGAGTCAAACGTGATCATGCCGTATCAATTTTTATTTTTGATTGGGAATAAGTCCCAAGTAATTCACAATTATATTCCCGCTCGCCCACACAGGATTGATTTTTCAAGTTTCAGAACAATGCAACTGTTACAATTGAAAGATACCAAGCACTCTAGCCATTATGACTTCTATCCAGACATGGATGACAGAACGAGAGCATGTTACTCCCGTGAACTGAATAAAGGGTCCTGTTCGAAATTCTATGCAGCTTTTTCGGTTCAATAAAAAATATTCCGGAGTTCGGCAACATACACCTGAAAAAGGTCGAAGGTTACATCGACCGAAAAGGTGCAAAAATGACACTCAAGATGAGAACAGTAGTATGAAGAATCCAAAAACAGTACGAAAAACTAATCCTTATCTTAAAAATTCAGAAACTTATAGTTTTTATTTATTTGTAAATTCGTTTATTTAGTTTAAGGCTCGCTAAAATCATGTTACAACTGTCCACATAAACGCATGTCGTTACAGGTAATGTTGTTTATTATTAGAAACCTGTGACAAATAACTGTCTTCACAAAATCGAAGGTTCAATAATTACAATAATAAGTAATAAAAATAACTTTCTATAATCGGTCTATACGGCATAATGTTAAGATTCTTCGCCAAGATGCCGGGTGACCAGGGTTCAATTCTTCGTGTAGCTGTACCAGACCTTCAAAAATGGTATTAGGTTCCATATTGCTGAACACTGTAGATAAAAGCATGTATTCTTGGTAAAGAATGGTGCTCGCTACTACACTTCGGTATAGTAGCGAATGAAATAGAAACCTCCTGGTTGTCCTTGGCTATTTGATTTTTTAACACTTATATACCAGTCATGCTCAGCAGAATAAGAAAAATCTACCACTGTGGCTTAAAAAAAGTGGTTAGATAGAAAGTTCATGCAGATTGCCGAGTTCAACATAAAAAATATCAAAAGTTCAACTAGGTTTGAAAACATGTACAGAAAGAAGACCGGAGATTACATCGACCAAAACGTGATAAATATATAAAAAATGAGAATAGTGTCGGTATATTTCTCCCAAAATACTGCGATTCTTAATGCCTCTATTTATTTATTATCTTTTATCTATTATTATCTTTTTTATTATTATCTTGTCTTTAACTCGAAGAAAAAATCTATATTTAGAAAATGCTGTGATTACTCCCGTAATTGTTTTGCCTTTTAACGTGTAATCACGTCTTTCTTTCCTCCCCTTGTTTATCTTTGCAAGAATAAATAATGATGTTTATTTTCATTCAATAATACAGATATCATATTGTAGCAGCCGGATTCTAGGCATAAGGTTTAATATCATTATATCTTGATTTTAATATTTGTAAGTGGGCATAAAAGTGATGTTTGAGAATTATAATTATTAATTACTAGCATGCTACCCGACGTTTCCCGGGCATAAATATTATAATTTTATCCATGTAGAATTCTTATTTATTATAAACAGAAATACCGTAGGTGTTAAACGTTATATTGAATTGACTTTTTAAAAAATATCTCAGTTGTTTTTCCGTTTTTGTTTTTAAGTAAAAAAAAAAAAAGTCGAAAAATAAAAACCAGGACACATGCATGCGAGTATTACCTATTTTCTAAACAGTCCATTTCTTGAAAGTAAAAACAAATTATTCGAAATAATATTGAAAGCAAAACCTAAACACAGTTAGTCAAAGACTATAACCATTAGGTCAGCTTCACACGCTCTTTAAAATGTGTTTTCAAGCAGACTTATCCTTAACATATATAAACTGTCACGTGAACGATTCAGACATGCGCATTTGTGAAACAGTTGACAAAATTCGTTGACCCCAACGTAACAAGTATTCAATTTTGACCCCTTATCAGACCTTTTTTTCCGGAAGAAACCCGACAAAAGAACTTTTCCCAAAACCCGACAAAAGAACTTTTTCCTGAATACTCTATATACTAACTTTCTTGTTTGTAGATCTAAAAGGTCGTTCAGTATATAGGTTGGGATACGCCCTCACACACACATTCTCATGTTTATATATATATATATATAGATTACTAGCAGGCCGCTCGGCATTGCCCGGTCGTAAAATATGCTTCAATATGATATTTTTATTAACGCAGATTTCGTATTTATTATTATATTATATTGGGCACAAAAAAAGTAAGCATTTACAAAATTAACAAAAATATGACTCGTCCAACACCACCGAGAATCGAAATCAAAATGATAGCTTACGATTTACTTTTTCCTTTGACGTTAATGTTTTTAATTTTCACACTTTTTCACCGATTTTCCCCGGCTAAAACTTAAATAAAATGTTTCACATGGGTTCGAATACCCTATATATTAAGTTTCTTGTCTGTAGACCAAAAACTGACAGAGGAGTTTTGTAGGCAAAATTTTTTAAACAAATATATATACGCGTGCATAAATATATATAGAAAGAGGTTTGTGTTTATTATAAACTTTTTACGAAAATATTACGCAATTATAAATCATGTAGAATATTTGCATGAATATAATTACATGTAATAATAAACAAAAGATGATCATCGTATAACAAAAACGGAAAAAAATAATTGGGAATTAATTAACATGAATTTTAAAAGAATATGAAAATTATCTACATCTTTTGCTGGTGAGAACAATTCCACGACCCATAAATAACACTGTTGTATTTTCTTTTTAAATAAACAGAAAAAGGTTTGTCTTTTTTTTCTTTTTGGCCTTCGGGCCAAGATCTTTTTTTCTGTTATCAAAGTGTAGTATCTGTTCCGGCAGATACCGTAATCAAAGACCACATGCGGAGGCAACCCCACATATCAGACCATTGCTATTTTAGCAAATAGTTTTGGTCAATGTAGGGGAAACCCTTCATACCAATTGTAATTATCCAGTTCCCTCTTGGGTAACTCGTCTCCTTACCCTCACTCTCGACATTAAAAAAAAACAGCCTTGTGCCTAATTTACTCAGTGGGGAAGAAAATAAATAACTAAATAAATTTAAAACATTTAATATGAATATCAATACACACAAAAAAAAACAACAAATTTATAGAAGTATAGATTCGGAGAATAACCATCTATACTGATGATGACTCTCTGTTCTAGTGTTACTTTTCACCAATTTCCTTCAGATAATTTTAAATATGCAGCTAATCTAGAAGTTTAGCCATGTTCAGTTATTAATTAGGGTATGATTTCTATTTTACAAAGGAATCACCACTTATCAAGCCCCAGATGTCACTCATAGTAATCGTTAGAAGTGTAAATTTGCTAAAATTGGAGTACTTAAAGGGAACGGCTCATTAAGAACTTGTTTACATTGGACTTGAAGACGGCCATATTGTAATCAGTTAGAAAGCAGGTAAACGGAAGAGATTTCCACAGGTGTGCAGTTCTAAGAAAGAAGCTTTGTTCGTGGAATCTACGTTTAGGTTTTAGGCACAGATAAAGAGTGGGTGAAATTATTAATTTACAGCCAAACGAGTGTTTCTCGTGAATGTTTGGCGAGGAGGGGACCATATATTGAAGCTCAGACGAGCACTTGCGATGAAAATAACTATAAATCAGAAACAGGTTCGTAACGCCTCTTCTGTGAGAAAGAGGCTGCAGGGAAGAGAAAAGGACATCCCCCATCAAGCTACGAAGTCTATTCTGAGCTCTGTCAAGACAGGATAAGTTTTTCCTATAAGCCTCTGCCCAGATGTGACAGCAGTATTCCATCCTTGGACGTACCTGGCTCTTATATAAGTAGAGAATTGCATCAGCAGTGGATTGTTTCGTTTAATACTGTTAAGAAAACAACTCGAGTCTTTCAATCATGCACATGTTTCTTTTCTAATAGAGCTTAACCAAACAATCACAGCAGTAAAATATTGCTCGCAGGTGGATGATCTATGAACTTTTCTATCAAAAAACGATCAACATTACTGAATGGGAAGGGTGTAGCGCTCCAGCATGATAAAGCGAGACCTCACACAAAAACCGTCACTCATGAAAAAAGCATGGACTTCAATTAGGTATTTTTGACTTATCCGCCTTATTCACCTGATATTGCTACATATGATTACCATGTTTTCCGATCCTTGCAGAATCACTTAAGCAATGAAATTTATGAAAGTGAGAGACTGATTAAAATTAACCTGAACTGTTTTTTCCATACAAATCTAAGAAATTTTTGAAGAAGGCATTAAACAGCTAGTTAGTCGTTGGACAAATATCATAGAAAATGAAGGAAATTATTGTAAAGTTTTAAAATGCCGTATTCTGAATGTTTCAGACGAAATAAATACATTGGAACAAAAACGATATTCCTTTCTTTGCAACCAAATACTTATATGGACATTACGTAACATTTTATGTCCAGTGAAAATAAATTTTTCGAAACAAAATATGACGTCATCTAACCACACACGCACTATCTTCTCTTACTAAAATATAAAATCATGAAAAACATTATAATGTGATTTTTCGTTCTTTTTGATCGATCAGAAATCGATTTATTCGTTACAGTCGAGATTATCACGATTGATCTCACGATATATGTGACATTCAGTTTTTCGATTTTATTTGAATTGAAAAATAAATAGCAAAAAAAATATATATATTTAGTGGACCTAATTTCTTTTAATTATGTTGTTGAGGAAAAAAGATTCAATGTTGTGTGCGAGTTTTTTGTTTTTCATGAATAAAGATTCAAATCGGTGGGAGAAGCATTTAAACGAATGTTTTATTACCTCACGCAAGGCAGGATGTAGCATAGTCCAACGCTTATGCGCACTACCCCTCATTTCAGTAACTGGACGCAACGCATCGCTTGTATATTACAACAGAGCATAAGGCTACATACTTCCACCTGGCAACGTAAGGATGGGCCAGATTCTTCCTGTGTTTTACTTCTTTCTACAGTATAAACTATTCCTGGAGTTAAACCATAGAAACATTTAAAATAAAAAAAAACTATTCATTGACAAAGCTAACATTTAGCATAGTTATTTTTGTAATCAAATATCATTATAGCTATATAATAAGTTTGAAAAGTCAGAAGTTGAAATTTCGTCAAAGTGTCGACATTGAACGAAATTTTCGATGTTAATGATTCAGGACAGGTATGATGCGATTTTTTAAAACCTAAATATCACAAAAGAAAATCAGTTCTAAGTTTTATCATAAACGATGTATCAACCAAGTTTGATAACGATTGGTCAAGCGATGTGGACGCTAGCCTATAAACAACAACAAAAAAAAAACTAAGTAAAAATATTGGATTTTTCTCTGTATAATGTTATTAAATTAAATTATTCTTGCATATTTAATTGTGGTTCTAAAATCATATGATGATAGAGGATAGAGTCACCGAATATAATAAACCTACACTCTGACCTCATTCGAGATTATCAATAATGTTCGGTGTGACATACGAAGAGTTACTATGACCTTTATAGTGCATCTTTCTTTTGCTGACGAATAACTGAAAAAAAAATGAGTTTAAATTTCGTTAATGAAATCATCAGGCTTTTGTAAAATTTAACATTTAGTTGGTGCATATATTTTTTTTTCTCTTGCAGTATTATATTGTTATGCATTTATTTTCTATCTAAGCAATAAATTTCTATTTTTTCTGAAAGGTATATGCACGAATAGAGACGGTATTAACATAACAATAATCGTTTTTTTTTTCTGTATAAGGAAACGTATCTATGAAAAATGTACCGAAATTTTAACATGATTGAGGAGTTGTTTTGCATGAAAAATAAATATTTATAATTTGGAATGTAACGTTCTGTAAATCCTATATATATATATATATATATATATATATATATATATATATATAGAGAGAGAGAGAGAGAGAGAGAGACAGACAGACAGACAGACAGACAGACAGAGACTCATACACACAGTACTGTTTCGCTGTATCACAGCTCATCAGTTAGCGGTTAGACTTAGTAACAACCTCAAGCCAAGTTTAAAACTCGATCATCTAGAGGTTTAGAATTCGAATGCTGCCAAGATGGACATGTGAATTAATTATCTTTAAACACTGTCCAAACGCTTCAGCTCTATTTGTTTGCACAAAGAGCATCGCATTTTAAGCAAGTGTTATTGCGTTTATCAGTTCTCAATATGATCCACCTAAGGTTGGGAGCATTTATAGTTATCCACATACAGTGCTGTTTCACTGTAGTACGGTTCATCAGTGCAGCTAGATTTAGCAACTACCTAAGCGAGGTTTGAAACTCGACCGCCTAGTCGACAGTCGGCGCTCAAAATCGTTACGCTATTCGGCTACTACTAAGATGGGTATATGAATAAAATAATGTTTAAACATCGTCCAAACATTGTTTTCAGGTTTCCGCCCCGTCTCCGTAGATGGGAAGACAGTAACAAGCAAGGTATTGACCCTTTTGATGAATGATTATCTTTATTCAAGATAGTGAAAAATCCCCTAGCACTTCCCCATGTAAAGAATGGTGTTTTTAATATATCTTATTATCTATCCAAGTAGACAGCAAAAACCATAAAGCATTAGGAACACATATTTTGGATATATATATATATATATATATATATATATATATATATATATATATATATATATATATATATATATACTTCACATAAATTAATATACGAAAATATAATTTTATGCGTAAATTTTCAGTATTTGCTTCAACAGTGCTAAATACATAGGTAGAGCTAGGTAGTAAGTTATAAAAATATTTATGGCAATTAAGCTACACAGAATATTCTACGTTTCATTTTCGTGAGAATTCGTCAAATAAGCCTTACTAATTATCACAAAAATGTTTTGCGGAGCTTAATTGATTGATATATATATTTTTCTAACTTACTATATATATATATATATATATATATATATATATATATATATATATATATATAGCATTTTGCTAAACGCTACTCTCTGATGAGAAGGACAGTATTTCTCCGAAACTCGTGGATTAAGGACTATCCACTTATTTAATGTTTCCTTTTTAAAATTAAATATGTTTTAACTCTTTTTTAAAGTGTCTTTTAACATGTTTTATTAACTATTTGTTCTTAATATATATATATATATATACATATACATATACATTTATATATATATATACATATATATATATACATATATATATATATTGTCAGAATATCCGGTGCGTAATATGAAATCATTATTTTTCGTAAACTTATTAGTATTTAGAGGATTCACCCACTGAAATCACTCATCTTAATGTTTTAATTTGTTCGATACAAATTATTTATTAGAGAAAGAATGTGTTTACATAAATCCTTAGTTATCTAATGTAATACATTTTTGAAAGTATCGGTGCGCGTATTTTATGTGCCTAGTAAAATCCTTAACCATCAAACATATCATTATGAATTACGAATTAAGGAATATGTCTTCTAGGCTACAGGTTGAGTAACGAGCTCACATTAAATCAAACTTTGTAAATTTACCGTTTAAGAGAGTGCCACCGACACCGTATCATACCCTCTCAACTGAAACATTAAACTGCTTATACCCGAGTCGATGGAATGTGTTCGACGAACTTCAATAAGGATGTGACCCTTTTGCATAAATACTTCGACTAACCCAAGATTAAGCAAAATTAAACCCCTTGTCTATACATGTTCCTAGATAGAGGAAAGATTTCTATTTTTAAATCAGAGGTCACCGCTTATCAAGATCGAAATGCCGTTTTAGAATAAGGGTAAATAAGTGTTAGGTAAACTGTGAGACAACAGCATGAGAATCGGTAATGGTGGAACTTTGGTAGGGTTTAATCAAACAAGATGGCGGTTCAGCAAAAACTAACTTTCATTAGACTTGTATATGACAACGTTATAATTTAACTGGTATGCATCCGCAGGTAATTGTGTTCATTTTTTTGTTTGTTTGTTTGTTTTTGTTTTTGTTTTTTTTTGTTTTGTTTTTTTTGCTTTTGGGGGTTTTTGTTTTGTTTTGTGGAAATCGCCCGAGACAAGGCGTGAAGCCAATTGATGTAATGAGCTAATAAGAACAAAAGAAGGTTATCGTAGACTGGAAATGTCTATTTACCTTAGTCTTTTTAAGAGTAAGGCTGTAGATAGAAGTAAAAGAGTAAGTAGGAAAAAACAGTTTAAACCGTGCAGTTCTAGGAAAGAAGATACTGGAATAGAAAGCTCTATAAAATTGATAGACACTACTAGCCACACCAGTAAAACGAACTGGGATGAAGGAAGGAGAGAATAAATCAAACAATCCTAGAGAACCCATGCACTAATAGTATTTAAAGAAAAGACATATTCTACCAGTATATATATATATATATATATATATATATATAGAGAGAGAGAGAGAGAGAGAGAGAGAGAAAGAGAGAGAGAGAAAGAGAGAGAGAGCGAGGAAGAGAGAGAGAGAGAAACAGACAGACAGACAGACAGACAGACAGAGATGTTATTTGTATTTGTTTTGCGATACTTTTTGAACAAATTCAATTATTTATACGAAAGTGCATTTTTACCTACATGCGAGTTGGGAATAAGTTTCCCTTTGATCAATTTGGTAACCCCATATGGGGAGTGGCATATGCATTATTTTTAAAATATATGCATTACAAATTATTATTTAATATATATATATATATATATATATATATATATATATATATATATATAACTATTTCATTTAATCACATAAATTAATATACAAAGATATAATTTTATACGTGAATTTCATTTCCAGTATTTACTTCAACAGTGCTCAATACATACGTAGTTGAAGTAAATATTGAAAATTTACGCATAATATACGAAGATATAATTTTATGCGTAAATGTTCAGTATTTACTTCAATTACGTTATATATATATATATATATATATATATATATATATATATATATATATATATATGTGTGTGTGTGTGTGAGTGTGTGGGGGGTGTAGACTTGTTTGTAATACTGGATTTTACTGGTTACGTATAATTCAGTAAATTCCATATACCAATGAATTTTTAAGCCAAAAAGTAATGACTTAAAATATAAGCTACAAAATTATCATATTTCATAACTGAACATTAATATACTGTATTAACAAAACCAAGACTTCAAAAAAGGAATTGATAGCAATCCAACTGTCCAACTAGTCTTTAAACAATTGTTCCTATTTACAATGCCTCCCTACGGGACAGAGTTAGACACCAGGGTCGTTTTTTTAACGTGGAGAAAAGGAACAAAAATAAAAATTGTCTCAGTCGTGAAGGATTTCTCCTAAACTGACAGAGAACAAGAAATTGAAGTGCACCATCTGGAGGACAGATACTACACTTCGATCTTGTCCCGAAGGCCAAGGGGACGTAAACAATTGAAACAATTGTTACTTAAAATGAAATACACTTTTTATTGCTATCAATTCCATTTTGGAAATCTTGATTTTGTTAATAAATAGATTTTATTAATAAATTTGTTAATATATTAAATGTTAATAAATTTGTTAATAATATTAAATGTTTATGTATATATATATATATATATATATATATATATATATATATATATATATATATATATATATATAAGCGAGAGAGAGAGAGAAAGACAGAGATAGAAACAGAGAAAAAGAGAGAAAGAGAGAGTAAGAGAGAAATAGTAAAATTGTAGAAATATTATTATGTATAAAATATCTAATTACCCCATTGTGTGTTTTCTTTTTCAATCTATCAGTGATCGATTTATTAGTTTCGATCGTCCTTATCTCGTTCGATTTCCTCACGGCATGAGAAATTTTCATTTTCCGTTTCTGAAAAAAAAAACAACTACAAATATCGCATTTCTTTTAATAACATGCAACTCTGCTTGGCAAGTTGTACAAAAGATATGTTAATGTTTCGTCTGAGTAACGATTGAAGGGGAGGAGTGAGATTTTGAACCGAATGGTTTTCTGAACGTTTTGACTATCATTTCAGTTCAAATGAATAATTGGTATTTGCTCTTTTCATTAGTAATACACAATCTTATCATGCACGTAGTATTAAATATAACGAATTAATGTATTATTTGCGCTCTCTCTCTCTCTCTCTCTCTCTCTCTCTCTCTCTCTCTCTCTCTCTCTCTCTCTCTCTCTCTCTGTGTATATATATATATATATGTGTGTGTGTGTGTGTGTGTACTGGGTGGAACGATAAAATTATCGCCCTAGAAAAACGACATAATTCCATTTCCGTTTAATGGAAATGGGTTTCCACATTTTCTTTCAGAATATCTACTAGTTGGCCAGTTGTGTACCAATCCCAAGAGCGAGAGGGAGAGTAGCCTTTATCACGTCTGAAAGTGAAGCAATGTTTAACGAGCAAGATCGGAGATGCGCCGTTGTACAACTCATGCTCTCTACCGATCAAAGTTATAGGAACAAGACCATTGCTAGCACTCTCAAAATGCAAATCCGAATTATTTAACGCGCGAGAGCACAGTTCAACGAAATTTCGGCTACGCGCGCACACACACACACGCACACACACACACACACACACACACACATATATATATATATATATATATATATATATATATATATATATATATATATATATATATATATATATATATACTTATTCTATTGAAAATTTATTTAACCGGACTTTTTAGTATAGACAGCCGTGGATATGCGAAAGGTTTCATACATGTAAACTAATTTGCATATTCCTTTAGAAAACAAAGTTTCATCTATTAATTATTCATTTTTTATTGTTCCCTATTGGATTATTGGTTTAATTTAACTATTGTGTTTAATTCTTTTTATGCATGGTTTCTACATTAAGAATAATTGCGTAAAATTTAGCATTAACACGTTCTAGCATTCGAAACTATGTATTGAGCACTGTTGAAGCAAATACTGAAAAATTACGCATAAAATTATATTTTCGTATATTAATTTATGTGAATAGTCATATATTCATATATATATATATATATATATATATATGTGTGTGTGTGTGTGTGTGTGTGTGTGTGTGCGTGTGTGTGTGTAAAATTGAAAATAATTGAATTTCAACAAGGGTCGTTGATAGTGCTGAATCATAAGGGAGCAAGTTATTTTTTTTATTTTTTATGTAAATAGTCATATCTTGCTACGATGCGCAGACCCTTTCAATCATATTAGATATCATCATGCAAGAAAAATTAAGGTACAAAAACTGAAAAGGTTTAACACCTTTTCAAATTTGGAGGAAAGAAAATGTACTATGCGTGGCGATGGGTGAAATTAAAGTTGTTATCAAAAGTAAGGACTTTAATTTCGCCCATCGTCACGCATGGCGAATTTTCTCTCCTCAAAATTTGAAAATGTGTTGAACCTTTTCAGTGCTGTGTGTTAATTTCTCTTGCCTGATGATATCTAATATGATTGAAACGCTCTGCACATCGTAGCAAGATATGACTATTTACATAAGAAAAATTATATATATATATATGTGTATATATATATATGTATATAACTAAAATAACATATATATATGAATATATAGGCATATATATACCTATATATATATATATATATATATATATATATATATATATATATAGTGTAAGTCGCTTAAGTTTTAAGCCTTTTCATCCATGTGTCGATTGCTCAAACGATAACGACCAAGGCTGAAGCGCTGAATGTTATGCTTTCGATTTCAGCTGAATGCGCCGGCCATTTTTTATCTTTTGAAACAATTCATATATATATATATATATATATATATATATATATATATATATATATATATATATATATATAATCTTTTTCCAACATTATATGTTTGTATATATCAATTAACGAAATCTACATTAGCGTTTAAAAAAATAAATAAATAAACGTGTGCGTGTGTGCGTGCGTGTGTATGAGTGCGTGTGGGTGGGTGCGCACGTGCAGACAATCCAGACCACCTAGACCCACAATAAATCTATGAATCGAAGTTCTTGGAAAAGACATTCTACTTCGCACCCACTTGGCTTATCAATCTCCAGCTGTATATGTAAACACGTCCATAAACGTGGGTGCGCGTATCCTGTGAGTGTATGGGTACGTGAAGAAGCATATGTGGTAGTGCGCGGGTGTATATACATGTATGTCCACATATACGAGTATGTTCGTGGGATGCGTGGGTGTCCAAATCAAAGTTTTATGAAAGTCTTAGTTTTGAATAGAGGCAACACATGTTGCTGACCAATCCAAGTCGAAAATGCTGGAAGGGTCCTATTCAAATAGATCTTTACCTTAATGGTTATACCCGTGCCCCTCCTCCCACTGCTTACTCTGCCCGCTCACTCATGTTTTCTATCATTCACACTGAGGAAGATCGAAGGATCGGTCGAAAATATGCGCTTTTGAGGGAAACATTCTTGTTTATTTCAAAAGACGTTTTGTTGGTTGGTTGTTTTGTTTTACGGCATATCAACCCTTTTCAGGTCATTTAATGCCGAATCTGGTGATTTTGAAGAACGATTTTTTAATATAGTATATTTGTTTTTTAAATCGTATTCTATTTAACCCATTGTTGGGACCCTAACAGGTGCTACCACTCCGGGTCAGAGTGGACCTGGGAGCAATGGCAATTTAAAGGGGGCTCCACACTCCCTAAGGCCTGCAAGCTGGGGCCCTCACCATCGGATACAGTTTAAGGTCATATCCAGGACCGAAAGACTCTTTGTATTCCTACACATCAACACACAGGAAATAAATACAGAAAAGATATAAACATTTATACATTTTTCCTATTGATTTTTTAATCATACATATTTAAATATATATATATATATTTATATATTAAGTTATTAATATACATACATACATATATACATATATATATATATATATATATATATATATATATATATATATATGCTTGACGAATTTTCACGGAAATGAAACGCGCAATACTTTGTGTAGCTTAATTGCCATATATGTTTATATTATTTTATATATCTTTTATATATTTCTATAACTTACTACCTACTATTTTTGTATATTAATTTATGTGATTAAATAAAGTAGTCATA
The DNA here is from genome assembly GCF_053919585.1 of Euprymna scolopes. Classification (NCBI taxonomy): domain Eukaryota; kingdom Metazoa; phylum Mollusca; class Cephalopoda; order Sepiida; family Sepiolidae; genus Euprymna; species Euprymna scolopes. Next base: position 74,552,503 of record NC_136511.1, on the reverse strand, counting down.
AGTCTTATCAATTCTAACGCGTATGAAACGCGAAATATATATTTTATAACTCTGTGTGTGTGTATATATATATATATATGAGGATGAAGAAGAAAAAAAAGCCTTTATTAAAATTGTTAAATAGATACAGACTGAGCATTTGCATACGCCGATTTCGCAAAAGTCTTCAATTTTAAAACAGAATTTAACTACATAAGGATGAAAAGAGAAAACCTTAACTAAAATTTTGTATATATATATATATGCTGAGAGCTTCTCGAAACACTCTGTCTGGGTAGCTGCGCGTATAATTGTACGACAAGGGTTGCGCATTCTCAATCACGCCTCTTCCGAATCGGCACTGCTTGAGTCCAGTTGTAAGGCGAGGTCCAGGGCGACTGGAAACAATGTCGGGGTAAGCGGACAGCACATACAGCATGTGGAATTTCCAAATGATCATCTACTGAAGTACTGACCATGGTCAACGGTGCTTAACGTTGATGATCTAACGCGAACTATTGGGTTAGCCTGCTTATGTCGTAAATGCATATTGGGCACAATACAATAATCAATAAAGAATTTGCTCAATAATAATAATACATACAGAGTCACCATGAATTGAAATATCATATGCAGGTACATTTTAAGACCGGGCAACACCGGCCGGCCTACTAATATATATATATATATATATATATATATATATATATATATGGGGGTGTTTAAAGCTATATATATATGTATATATATATATATATATATATATATGCATATACACATATATACATACATATACATATATATATACATATACATATACATGTATATATATATATGTATATATATGTAGATATATACATATATACGTATATATGTATATATATATATATATATATATATATATATATATATATATATATATATATTCAGTTTATTCAAAAATATATATATGTTATAAATATAAAGCTCCCGGGAGATGTGTTTCCATCTTAAGAGCATATTAAGTTTTTTTGTGTGTTACTTGTATTTTTATTTTTTTATTTTTCTTATTAATAAAAGCAAATGCTTATGTTTTATTTTTCCAACCTTCTTTCGAACTCGAGAATCTGCTTGTTGACTTTGGAAAACTGAACGGAATTTCAGACGGAGTCTTTTGTTTAATACACTGTGATAGCATACCTTAATTCCCTGAGCTATGATCAGACAGAAGTCTTAAGAAATTCTTAAACTGTATCGATTGAATTACATTCGATTGAAACTTAAACCTACAGAATAGTGTAACTTAGAACTGAATTTAATCTGAGTACTTTGACCGTTACGCCACAGGTCCTCCTTAGAAAAGAGATACCTTAAGAAGGCCGGAGCTTACATCGACTGAAACGTTGTGAGAATAACAGTAAAGATGAGAACAGCAGTTTGAACAATCCTTATGATCCTTAATATCAATCCTCATCTTAAAAATTCAGAATCGCAATATCATAAAGGGTTCAATTCTAAGTTTCCTACAGGTTCACGAGTTTGGAATAAAAATGCACCTGCGAAAGTTCGGAGATTATATTTGCTGAAATGTTGTTGGAATAACATCCAAGATGAAAAAAAAATAGTCTGAATAATGTCAATACTAGAGATATCGTGCAGCAGCTTTAACTGTGTGATGGTTCTGAAGAGTAGAGTTTCAATGGCGTGAGTAATGAGATCATAGTCTCGTAAGGCGACACCTTCTAATTCTATCATAGAATTACAGTCGAGTACTTATTAACCGAGTAGATTTCTCGTTTTTTAAAATACCTACGCTAACATTTACAAAACATAAGTTTTGCAAATGTTACTATTATTACCTTTATTTTTAATAATACATACAGCTGTCATTGACGATGTGTTTCGGCGTGTTCACTCGAATCAAATGAGTCACCACTCACACCTGAGAGTATCCTATAGCTCTACAAAGCCACCTTTTGCCCATGCATGGAGTATTGTTTCCACATCTAGGTGCGTGTATCAACCAATAGTCTCTCCCTCTTAAGATGGGTAAAAAATAATCTCCAATCTGATAAGTCCTGCACTATCAACCAAGCTCTAACCTATGTCCCATCGCCGTAATTTTGTATGTATATGCCTGTTTTACAAGTGCTTTAATTAAATGTGCTCTGATGACCTCATAGTACGTGTGCTCCCCCTCTCGACGAATATTTCCGACTAAGTCAAGCAGCAAAATCTTACCTCTTCATTGTTGGTTTTTCCTGTATACTGCAAATCCTTTTATTTTAACAGCCTCTTCTTTCGTTTTGGTAGACTTTAGCATTCCCTCCCTGTTTGCTACTTCTATAAGTGCAGTAACTTGTAGCAGTTTAAATGTAATACGAACAGACATCACGTTGCTCAACTCCTCAAATAATCAATTGTGACCATTGTCCTAATGAGTAGCTCCTTACATCCAAGTGGCAACATGCGTTGTCTGGGATAAATGAGAGTTAAAAAGTATATTTAAACAAACCTTTTTACTTTATTCCTGAAAATATTACTAATTTTTATTTTCCACTTTCTTCTTAATTTACGTCAACCATTTATTTTGGTTATCCTATTACACTATTCTTACATAGCTATTATTGTTGTTGTTGTTGTTGTTGTTGTTGTTGTTGTTGTCGTTGTTGTCGTTGTTGTTGTTGTTGTTGTTGTTGTTGTTGTTAAGCATCATTCTTGGTGATGAATCTTGTTGACGTTCATTTCCCCAATATCTTTCTATTAAGAATTCTTTTTAGAAAAATATATTTTACTTACGGAAGGAATCTCGTAAAAAGGTTTCCAACGTCCTTAAGTGAGAGTGTTTCTGTGGAACGAACTAGCTTCGACCTTTGTCCTCCCAGGTTGTTAGCACGCGTTGTTTATTGCTGTGCCGCCGTCACATCCCTGTTATTTCTGTTGCTTGTCTTGTCTACATTTGCGTATCATTTTTCAGTTTCGAGGTAGGTGGATGGTTTAAAAAGAGAACACTCTGCCCAAGGGTGTAGAATTCATTGTTGTGACAAGGACATATTCGATCTAACATGTAGATAAGACTCTTATCGTCATCATCATCAGCAGCAGCAGCAGCATCACCAGCGGCTCTGCTATTTTTGACAGCGTTTATAGAATACACAAAAGTCTTAATATTTATTTGAGAGATCATCAGTTGTTTACCTTGAGACACTATTTTGGGGATTTAATATATATATATATATATATATATATATATATATATATATATATACATATATATATACATATATATATATATATATATATATATAAGAACAAGTAGGTAATAAAACATGTTAAAACACTTTGAAAAAGAGTTTAAAACATATTTGACTTTAAAAAGGAAGCACAAAATAAGTGGATAGTCCTTAATCCGCGGAGTTCTCATCAGAGGGTAGGATTTAGCAAACTGCGGGATTTATAATATATATATATATATATATATATATATATATATATATATATATATATATATATATATAGTGTGTGTGTGTGTGTGTGTTTCATTTTATTTCAGTCGAAGTCCTCAGAAATCAAAGCGCCCCCTTCCCGAGGCTTACACTTGACTCTATATGAGATACATACATATTTGAATATTCCATTAAAGTTCTTTATCTCTCAAAAGCTTCGTAAAGAAATCGTGAATATAATTTTCCTTTCCCCAATGTTATAGTATATCTTTCTTGTGGTCTCTTGGTTTTTATTTGATCGCAGAACAAGAACTCATCTAATCAAGTGCAGTAACCAGCTTCGAACCTGTTAGTTTAGGTAACCTCTCTCCAAGAAGGTCCATCATTCATCGTAAAAGCCAGTGTGGGTTATAGTTGTTTATAGACATGTAGTCATTACTAGGATACTTATTTTGATTTGACTGTTTATTTTTGTTTTTTTTTTATATTCAATTTTCACCCCAAACAAGGCAAGTGCCACCTTGAAGTAGGGAGCTACTATCGGGGACATAATTTGCGGGGACATTATGAAGGGAGAGGAGTAGAAAGATGTTTGTTCACATTACAATTGAACTTCTGCATATCAGTACAGTTGGGAAAGCAGAATCCCAGAAGGGAGTTCCAAAGACTTGCAGTTCTGGGGAAGAAACTATTGGAGTAAAAGGCTTTCTTACACCTAGGGATATCTACTGTAAAGGGGTGGGACTTAGTTGCTTGTCGAGTTTGTCGGAGGTAGTCACGTCGAGGAGGTACAAGTGCTTGCAGTTCGTCAGAGCGTTCACCATAAAAGCATTTGTAGAACACGCAGAGGGATGCAACATTTCGTCGATGCGACAGAGGCTGAAGCTTAGATGACAGTTCAGGACCTATCAGGTTGGCGACTCTTTTTTGAACCCTGTCCAGGAGTGAGAGACAAGCAGCAGATGCACCAGCCCAAATGTGACAACAGTACTCCATACATGGGCGAATGGTGGCCTTATAGAGGTACAGGATACTTTTAGGCGTAAGTAATTTTCTGGCGCGGTAGAGAGAGTCCATCTTCTTTGCAGCAGCCTTGGCAATGCTCTCAATGTATCTATTCCAGTTCATGTTCCCTGTTTACAGTGTATACCAGCCTAATCGGTATTAATGTTTTATTTATTGTGCTAAATGTCGCCACATGGGAAATCTTATTAGGGCTGAGAATATTATGTGATTTTGACCATCTAGTATGGGTTTATTTGTAGAGAAAAGTATCTTAATGTCAGGTTGTCCTGACAAACTTCTGTGCAGAGAGATCAGCCACTCGAGGATAGTGTCTAGTAGACTTGCGTGCGTGTGTCTGTGTCAAATATGCACAGTGGTCTGAGTAATTGAAATAGCATATTACAATTTTATGTAACATATTATCCCCTCGCTTTTCATTATAATAATAATACACCTGCTTAATACATTCTTGTGCAGCACTGTATTGGATTCACCTCCTTATGCACGTGAGGCTCCTTCTTTTAACTGTTTCCTCTTATTTTTAAAGCCCAAAGACATCATCATGAGGATCGTAATAACAGAGCAGAGAAGAATTTAACACATGACTTAACACTCATCCTCCAGTAGCCTTCGGGCCTTGATATGTGGTGATTCCAAAGTCTAAAAATAGAATACCAGTACAAAATCTTATATAAATGCGGTGCAAATATGATGGGAAAGTCCAGTATATTCGAGACGAGCAGGGACATTAGTATTTTAAAAATGAAACTATGCAGTTTCTTGTTTTTTTATAGAACTAAATAATTTCGAACAGAATTTCGCTATTTTAATATAGACCGTAGATATTAATAAAAATATAACACGTTGATGTTATTCAAAATATAACACGTTGACGTTATTCAAAATATAACACGTTGATGTTATTCAAAATATAACACGTTGATGTTATTCAAAATATAACACGTTGATATTATTAAAAATATAACACATTGATATTATTCAACATATAACACGTTGATATTATTCAAAATATAACTCGTTGATATTATTTAAAATATAACACGTTGATATTATTCAAAATATAACACGTTGATATTATTCAAAGTATAACACGTTGAAATTATTCAAAATATAACACGTTGATATTATTCAAAATATAAAACGTTGATATTATTCAAAATATAACACGTTGATATTATTCAAAATATAACACGTTGATATTGTTCAAAATATTACACGTTGATATTATTCAAAATATAAAACGTTGATATTATTCAAAATATATAACGTTTATATCATTCAAAATATAAAAAGTTGATATTATTCAAAATATAACACGTTGATATTATTCAAAATATAAAACGTTGATATTATTCAAAATATTACACGTTGATATTATTCAAAATATAACACGTTGATATTATTCAAAATATAACACGTTGATATTATTCAAAATATAACACGTTGATGTTATTCAAAATATAAAACGTTTATATCATTCAAAATATAAAACGTTGATATTATTAAAAATATAACACGTTGATATTATTAAAAATATAACACGTTGATATTATTAAAAATATAACACTTAGATGTTATTTAAAATATAACAAGTTGATATTATTCAAAAAATAGACTGTAATTTTTTATCAAAATATAGACTGTAACTGTTATACCAAATATAGACCGTAGAAGTTATTCGAAATATAACATGTTGATATTATTCAAAATATATACAGTAAATGTTATTCCAAATATAGACTGTGGATGTTATTCCAAATATAGACTGGATGTTATTTTAAATATAGACTGTAAATGTCATTCAAATTATAGACTGTGGATGTTATTAAAATATAGACTGTAAATGTTATTCCAAATACAGACTGTGGATGTTATTCAAAATATAGACTGTGGATGTTATTCAAAATATAGACTGTGGATGTTATTCAAAATATAGACTGTGGATGTTATTATAAAAAAAGTATATAGACTGTAAATGTTATTCAAAATATTGACTGTAAATTTTTATCAAAATATAGACTGTGGATGTTATTCAAAATATAGACTGTAAATGTTATTCCAAATATAGACTGTGGATGTTATTCAAAATATAAACTGTAAATGTTATTCCAAATATAGACTGTAAATGTTATTCCAAATATAAACTGTGGATGTTATTCAGAATATAGACTGTAAATGTTATTCCAAACATAGACTGTAAATGTTATTCTAAATATAGACTGTGGATGTTATTCCAAATAGAGACTGTAAATGTTATTCCAAATATAGACTGTGGATGTTATTCAAAATATAGACTGTAAATGTTATTCAAAATATAGACTTTGGATGTTATTCAAAATATAGACTGTAAATGTTATTCCAAATATAGACTGTAAATGTTATTCCAAATATAAACTGTGGATGTTATTCAGAATATAGACTGTAAATGTTATTCCAAACATAGACTGTAAATGTTATTCTAAATATAGACTGTGGATGTTATTCCAAATAGAGACTGTAAATTTTATTCCAAATATAAACTGTGGATGTTATTCAAAATATAGACTGTGGATGTTATTCCAAATATAAACTGTGGATGTTATTCAAAATATAGACTGTGGATGTTATTCAAAATATAGACTGTGGATGTTATTCCAAATATAAACTGTGGATGTTATTCAAAATATAAACTGTGAATGTTATTCAAAATATAGACTGTGGATGTTATTCAAAATATAAACTGTGGATGTTATTCAAAATATAGACTGTGGATGTTATTCAAAATATAGACTGTGGATGTTATTCAAAATATAAACTGTGGATGTTATTCAAAATATAGACCGTAGATGTTATTCAAAATTGTCTAACCGACTTCCAGCTTCCTTTGTTCCAACTCGTTAGCCTCCTTGATCTAGTGGTCTCCATTATTTGTCTGCTGTGATTCTTTATTAACATTCAGATTATTATTAAACTAAATTCATTTCAAGAACTTACGGAGCTCTCTTCCTGACGATTATTTTTCTCGCTCCTTATTACCTTAACATTTTTAAAGACTAAAGCCGATAGACAAATGTTATCTTTGCGAAAATCATTTTTAGTTTCTTGTCGGCTACTAATATAAAGTGGCTTCACGCTTTCTCCAAAAGCAATTTCCATAAACATATTGAAAGTATATTTTGCATATATAGGTGATTATTCTTAAAATTATTTTGTGTTTTATTTTCATTTTCATTAATAAATAATTATGTATCAAGTCCGAAAAACACTCGAGGATAAGGGTTAATCAGCCGAATGCTGATAAATATTGTGAAGGGTTTGAATCTCTCCGCACAACACCCTCACATTTCCCTTAAGTAAAATCCAATTTACCAAATTTCTACTTCTAATGATTAATACGATAATGTCCCATTGACTACTGTACACTCTTTAACTCTTATCTTCGAGTGGCGTCTGGGCCTTGATAAGTGGTGACTTCTATGTAAAAAAACAAGAACACCACTTAGAATAACAGCGTATTCAGAAAACAGCAATCCCTTTCCCTTTGGCAGTAATATTGCTTAGTGAATGTGAATTCTAAAGAAGAAAATTGTCGGAAAGTTTGAGTTATAAAACGCTGAATGCAAACCAAAGCTCATTTCTTTTTTTATTCTACATCAGAATGGATGCTCTTTGGCTCCCATAGAGCTCTTCCGTTCTTTGAGAGAGTGATTTTAGTGTTTCCAGGTATCTACATAACTGCATCATTTGAAGAGTCAAGGTGTGCTTTATGCAAATGCTATCCTCCGCATAATAATCTTGTTGTTAGCTTACACCCACAGGCTTCATTCCTTCATTGTGTACTACGGTGTAGTTCTCTCAATTTACGAGGTGGAGATAGTATAAAAAGCGAACACTCTGTCCAAATGTGTCGTGACAAGTTCGTTTTAATATACAGATGACACCCTGACAGGTACTACTGATTCAGCTTAGCAGCTTAGAGCCAATCTGGAATTAAGTGTAACTAGGTGTGGTTGCACCTCACCAAAATACCAAAATTCGAGTCTTACTATTATATGTATTCTTAAATCTTACCCAGAACTTATATCATTGGCTGATTAACAACAAACGATTCTTGCTTACAATATTAGCATGGCTTTCACGGATCATAATATGTAATTGTTTATAGGTGTCTAGTTGCACTACTTATTTATATTTCACTGTTTACTGTCTATACCAGCCTAATCGATATTAACTCCTTTTCCTTGTGCTAATTGCTGATAGCCTGGGAGTTTAATACTAGATTATAGATGTGAGGATAACTTTGTAACTGGGTTCGAATCCATCGATTGGTAGTAATTATCATTCTTTACAATGATGAGAACATACACAATCATACCAGTCATTATAGGAGCAACCGGGCTAATGAAATAATATATATATATATATATATATATATATATATATATATATATATATATATATAATATACTATAATGAAATAGTATATTTCGCGAATATACCCGGTGAACCAAGTGCACAGGAAATACAAACAATAGCACTTAAAGGGACGGTTAGCATCCTAAAAAGATCTCTCGGTTGGAGTAACTAAACTAATGGGAGAATGTTAGGCATTCGGTCTAATGCCCATCCCCATGACAAAGAAAGTATAAGAAAATTAAAACAAAGGGGGAAAACTATGTAAATGCGTATAACTAGTGATTCTTGTCCGGCGTTGCGTTAGTTGCAGTGAAATTATTTCATTTTGAATATGTATCTGTTTGCATACTTTTTTTAACTTAAAGTAGATAACTCATATTATCTCCTACAATGTATAAATTTACATTCTAATCGTCTTCATACAGTATGTGATTATTTCATAGTGTCATATTATAAGTCGTCTTTTCAGGACTAAGTAATGTTTTAAATAAATTGTATCTAAGTTCGTTATTTTATTGCCAATAACATGGTCCAACAATACCAAATGTTATTCGATAGTCAGAACCAAGGTTTCATTTGTCAGCTTAAATGCTATTTGGGTCGGATTTTTATAAAATCCGATAATATAATTTCATAAATGAATGTGAATTCGATAGTCAGAACCAAGGTTTTATTTGTCAGCTAAAATGCTATTTGGATTGGCATAATATAACTTCATGAGTTTGATATAAAAGCCAAGTTAGAATTAATTGTTCGTACGACCTGTTCACTGATCCGCTCCCTTGTTTTTGTGATATCTTGTATCTTACATTGCAAAAACAAAAGCGTGTTCTTCTTTTGTTTGTGTTTTTATTATTCTCATACCATTGTCTGCTGCCTACGGTGTTTCATCGGCTTGCTGAGTCGAACCTAATAGAAAATAATGTTCGTCACACTACATTAGCGAGTAACATTTGCTAGAGTGAAAGGATGGAAGAAGATACGTCAAGGTAACCACATTTAGAATGTATATTAGAATTGACACCGTCTCGTGTTCTGTCCAAATAGTTCCTCGTAAAGATGTTTTAACTTTGGACTGGAAAAGTAGACATAAGTGAAACCATTCTTTTATTTGAACAATGGCACCCAAATGTTTTAAATCGGCAAAAATAGCAAGTCTTTCAAAAATACAGACAAACCCCGGGATAATCCTTGGGAATGGAGTCGCGTCAGTCAAGAGCTGCAAGCGATTGATACAGGGTGAGTCACGGGAAATGGATGTTTTTAGAACGCTTCTTGCAATACGTGAAAATATCAAAAAAATAGGTGAAGAAACTTTTCTTTTTTTACAAGGTGGTCATCACTTATCAAGGCCCGGAAACCATTCGGGGATAAGGGTTATTTCGTGTACAGTACGTTTGTCTTGAGATGTGATGAAGTGTCTTACTTAAGGGTGCGGTTCATCGGGCATTGGTTTATGTTGGACTTGGAGACATCCGGGTTTTAGTCAGGTGAGAAACAGGGAGGCGGAACAGAGTTCCACAGGCGTGCACTTCTAAGAAAGAAGCTTTTTTCATGGAATCTACGTTTTGGTTTTGGCACAGATAAAGAGTGCGGAAAATTTTGGACAGTGGCTTCAGCTTTAGTGAAAATGGAGGCAAACTTTAGAAAGCGCCTTCAAATTTGTGTTGGTGAAAATGGCTACCATTTGTCATATATAGTTTTTCACTCCTAAATACTTATTAATGGCATAGTGCAGTAAATGTTTTTTTATGTACATTAACAAATTTTTGTTGGAATATCTGCTGAGTTTTGTTTCCCTTAAAAAAACATCCGTTTCCCGTGACTCACTTTATATTCACGACAGATTTGTACATCAACTACTCGCCGTAGATGACAGTGGCAAACGTCCTGAATTGAATTTAGTCTGCTAGCAGCTTTCCATCAGCATCTTTTAAAGGAAACACTTTGAGTCTGCTCTCGCCCTAAGGATGCGTTTGTTTGACTCTGATATATAAAAGTCTAGCAGTATTGTTGATATAAAAACCTGTTGAACGTCAGAATTATACATGACATATACGTGATGTACGTTCGGCGACATATGCATGTTGCATTTATTTGACAATTAGCCATGGTGCAGTGTGTTCTGCTGTTTGTTTGAATGCTTATATTTGAAAGTAAAAAAGGAAATAAAAGATGTGTATGGAATCCGATGATAAGCAAGGACACATAATATTAAGAATGTAAGCTTAAAATGCTCGGTGCCCCTTCTTCAAGTGATATTACCTCAAGTAATAGCACGAAGCTGGATACTCCAACAGACTAGATACATTCTTATCCTGGAATCCAGTAAGACCATGAAACCAACATGAAAGATACCACGAATTTTCTGTCTTAATTGCGATTATACTCAATAACATTATAATCAGTAAACATTTTTGCTATGTTTTTATGTTACAAGTTTGACGTACACACACGCGCGTGCACACACACACACAAACACAGACACACACACACACATATATATATATAAAATACTTACAGTTTCATCAAATACTTTTGCATGCAAAATCCGATCCCGCATTTTGTTAATTCCTACCCTCTGATGTGAAGGAAAGTATTTCTTCGAAACTCCGCGGATTAAGGACTATCCACTTATTTAGTGTTTCCTTTTTGTATTAAATATGTTTTTAACTCTTTTTCCAAGTGTTTTTTAACATGTTTTATAAACTATTTTCTCTTATATATATATATATATATATATATATATATATATATATATATATATATATATACACACGCGTTTTATTTTTTATTGCGGTATCTTTCTGTTAAGTTACATTATTGTTTCGGCTACACGGCCGTTTTTTTTGCCGTCTGTAGCGTCCCTAGACTTTTACAGAAATGTTCGCTATTTGGGATGAAAGAGTGGAAGAGTGAATGAGGTCAGGGGGGTTTGCGAGGAGGGCGGAAGAGGAAGAGAGGAAGAGAACAAGGAGGGAAGGTGGGGGGCGTTTGGTATGTCGATAATGTTTTATTTTGAGGTTTAAGGAACTTGTAGGGGAGGCTCTGGGAAGTTCATTTCTTGTGTATCTGAGAGCATAGGGATACATGAGGGGAAGGGGAATATGTGGGGTGGGAGGAGAGGGTTACTTTAAAATTCGAGTCTTAGTGTTAAAGTTTTAGCGTCTCGTTGGTGAGGTGATTTCTTGGTAAGTATGTCTTGAGCTGTTGGGTGTTCGCTTATGTTTCGAGGCGGGGGGGCTATGATTCGGTTTATTTGTTTTTAGTTTTTATTTTGTTGTTAATTGTTTGGAGAGGGTCAATCAATATGCGCATATGAGCCCGTATAATCGCCTCCTTGGGGGCAGATGCGTCGATGTATGTATGTATATGTGTATGTGCGCATCCATGCCTACGCACGCACACCCAATCTTAGCACCTTAAAGAAAATTTGACGCAAGCGAGAACAACGCAGGCACACATATGCACATATATTTGCACGCCAGGGTGGGCATGTATGATGACCTGTGACCGTTTCTTTTAAGTATATATGTGTGTAGCAGTGGCCGCGACCGCTAGCTGACCCTCTCCAAACAATTAACAACACTTCCCTCCTTGTTCCCTTCCTCTCTTCCTCTTCCGCCCTCCTCGCAACCCCCCTGACCTCATTCACTCTTCCACTCTTTCATCACAAAATAGCGAACATTTCTGTAAAAGTCTGAGGACGCTACAGACGCAAAAAAAAAACGGCCGTGTAGTCGAAACAATAATATAACTTAACAGAAAGATACGGTAATAAAAAATAAAACGCATATTTGCTCTACAACAGTATTGAGCACTTTCTTCAGTTTTTATTAATTACCATCTCCACTAAATATATATATATATATACATATATATATATATATATATATATATATATATATACATATATAGGCTCACTCACTTAAAAGTTGCCCAATATCTCTCATCTTTTTCTAATCAACTTTTTTTTTCAGATAAGGCGGCCCAGTTTAAAGTAGCCCAATCTCTCTAATCTTTATCTTAACGACCAACTGACATCACAACACAAAATGTAATTCTTTTTCCAACAAGATTTCTCTACGTACTAGAAGAGAGAACAATAAGCTAAGGGTTATAGCCACCATGTTCCCTGGACTTGTCATCATGTGATTTTTTTGGGGGGGGGACTTTAAAACAAGAAGTTTATGGAAATAATCCTTACAATATAGACCAACTGAAGGAGAACATTACAAACGATATCTGGAAAATCAAGTATAATGGTTGTGTAGCTTGGTTTCATAAATGTAAATCAAATGAATATAGTGTGATTATTAAAGAGTGCTCAATGTAGGACAGAGCTGGTAGATAGTCTGTTTACTATAAAAACATCATTGATACATATGTGCATACGTGTTTCAGTTGAATACCAACTCAAAGAGATCACTTCATCAGACCAAAAAGAGACGAGTTTTGGTCTGGTGAAGTGGACTTTTTGAATTGGTTGGTTGATTGATTGATTGATTGATTGGTTTTACGGCATATCAACCTATGTGGTCATTTAATGCCGGAGTCCTTTTTTTTAAACTATTTTTATTGGGGGAGGGGGACTTTTTCAGCCTTTTCTCCCTTTTTTTATAAAATCGAACTAAGAAATTAAATGTTGTATTTATACATGGATGTGTATATTTGGGTGACTTTAAATTTCCTTAAATTTTCTTATATAAATTTACTTTCCTTCGGTATGCTAGAATATTTGTTGAGTTGACCTTTTCAAAAAGGTTCTCCATATTGCTTTCTGTATAATATAGTTTTCTAGTTGGGGCGAGGTCATCACGCCCAACTAGGATATGTTTTACTGTGAGTGTCTCCTGGCATGGGATGCACTCTGGCGCCGATTCTCCATTTAGTATATAAGAATGAGTAAAGTTGGTGTGTCCTATGCGCAGCCGAGTCAGTATCACATCTTCTCGGCGTGATCTCTTGATGTCCGGACATCGTTCCTTAAGTCTGGGTTTGATTGAGTATAATTTGCTGCCCTCTTGCTGACTCCACCGCAGTTGCCATTTCTCCTGTATGTATGCTTTTATCTGGGGTCTTAATCTTAAAATTGTCAGTTGGAAGGTGAGAAGATTTTTTTGCAGCTGTATCTGCCCTGTCATTTCCTTTGATCCCCACATGGCTGGGGATCCAGACAAGAATAATGTTTTTAGTGGTTGAAAGGATATTGATTTTTTTCTATTAATTTTGTTGTTAGTGAATTTTCTTGTTTTGGATTTTGTATAGATAATAGGACTGATAGAGAATCTGTGAGAATGATGAAGTTTTCAAAGATTCTCTATCAGTCCTATTATCTAAATTTTTGAATTGGGATTCCACTGAAACATGTATGCACATATGTATCAATAATGTTTTTATAGTAAACAGACTATACAACCAATAATGTTTGTGCAATAAAACGACTGTATATATATATACATATACATATATATTTTTATATATATATATATATAAATATATATATATATATACATATATATATATATATGAACTCGCTGAATCAGTATAAAATTGAAAAAATTGATAGATTACCTTGCTGTTGATATTTTGTTTAATGGCTTTAGAGGCCTGCAAGAAAACAAAAATAATTAAAAATTAATATATATGTGTTTATATTTTCACATGCGTATATTATAATATATAACATAATATAATTCCGTTCAAAAATGCTCGAATAGAGTGTAGTAATATGAAAACATATACATATGGCAAACAATCGCCTCTTTCTCAATAACAGGCGTTGTGAATCTGCTCTATCGTTACTTACATGGTAGGTGCTCAAATCCATGGTCCATCCCTGTAAAGCGTTTGCAACAAATACTCATATCAATACAAAGCCTATCAAAAATTTCCCTCCCTCTCTATCCGTGCCTAAATGTTAAGGTCTTGGGGACATTTGTGAGCAAAATAAAAGGAGGCAAATGATTGACTTAGTCATTTTTTTTGTTTTTTTTGCATGGTGCAGAACTCAAATTTATATATGTTAAGGCCTAAAACTGCACCGTTTGTTCATTTTAACTAAAAAATAAATGAATAAATGACTAAGTCAATCATTTGCCTCCCTCTATTTTGCCCTAAGAGTCCCCAAGGCCTTAACATATTTAAATTTGAGTTCAGCAACATGCAAAACTGCTAAATAGACATACATATAAAATTTTGGACAAATATGATAAAAATAGTCCCCAAAATGGAGTGTTTTTATTAACCCTAAAAGAGACCCTGGAGACTTTGGGGGGCTAAATGTGGGTGGGTGGGTGGGTTTTGGGAATGCTGAACATAGTCAATTTTCATGCCTCTTTCACTGTGCATTCACGGGGAACCATGCATTCTCCACTTGTTAAACTGCGAATTATCTTACTGCTTTCTAGTTTTTGTCTTACGATGTTTTTAATTTTTCTCGAAATAATTCTATTAAAAGAATATCGATTCTATAGATTCCATGTTGAATTAATCTATTAATTAATTTTCAACAGCAGGTTCTCATATAAATTGTATCTTTTCTCGGCAAAGAAAACGTAATTGTAAAAAAAGCTTTTTCCAAAGTACAGTGTTCTTGCTTCTACGTTATAGACTGCTTATTTCCCATATTACACTGAATATATCTTCGAATAATTGATTTCAAGTAGATTTTCATTATCCTATCCCGAATCTTAGTCTACTTGTCAAATTGCTGCATAACTGAGAATTATCTACAATCTAATCTGTATGCTATGATTTGACTTAAAACTTGGTGTATATTCCATGTGCTGATAAAGAGACTTGATATAAATACAAATGTATATACTCCCAAAAGGGATCGTACACGAAACTGTTATATACGTTGACTTTTTGAAAAACTGTATACAAGTGATAAAAGCATTTCATCCAAGCCATGAAAATTGTAAAACAAAATATTTTTACTATAGGCTTTAAAAATAAAGGTACAAGATTCAATTTGAAATTTATTTATCTTCAAAGTGCACTTTTATAAATTTTATAAAGTAAGGTATAAAAATTTAATTTAAATTGAATCAAAAAATTACCTTGGATTAATTTTATGTAATGAATATTCTATTGCACTTTAAAACAATAATTGAAAATTTAATTATCTATATTATTAATTGCTAGATGAAAGATAATGTATGTAAGAGATGACTGTATATGCGTGTGTAATATGTTTGTGAGTATGTCCATCCGTTCTTTTTAACTGCTGATCTTTAAAATCAATAAAATATATAATCGTCACATTCATAAAGATATTTTCCCATAACTCATCCTGAATGATAGATATGTTAAGAATTTATATATTTCTACTTACATCATATTCCAATTATTTTTATTTAACAACAATTAAATGCATAATCCCCAAATTTCAGTTTCTGTATAACAGTTTGTCAATGTGAGAAACGGGGACGGAATACTCATATGAAAATTTAAATATTTCCGATTCGCACGAAATTTAAAGCCTAGATCTTTAAAAAAATGTAGTAAGATTATGAAAATATTTATCTTCTAAAAATATATGCACCTTAAAAAACTTAGGACAGGTATACCTTGTTGTAACACAACTTCCCTAAATTTGTTAAGGAATTTAAAACCGTATAGACTCATTGCTATCATATAGAAAAGTGTGAATAGTTTAAAAGTTTATGGTTAGTGTTTTCGTTAGTAAAACAAAAACTTAAAAGGAAATAAAAAAAAAAGAAATTGATATGATGTCAACAATTCTTTGGTTTTAAAAGTGTTTCTTTCCACTAAAACAAGGTTGTGGTTGAAAATCAAAATCGTTGATGCGTACATACGTGAGTGAGCGATGATTGTTGTGTATTTATGTGTGTGTTTTAGTGCGTAAATTCGTTCGTTATTTGGGGGGTTTGACCGGTTTCTCTCAACCTTTCTTTAAAAATCATTCTTTTTGTTTGCTTAACAAGTGTAGCTCTTAAAAATTCCTATGCTTTTATCCCCATTTTTTTTCCTTTTGGCTAATGACATTTTTACGTGAAAGCTAACTCCTGTGTTGGATTGTAAAACTGTGACATCATTCAAACTTTTATGCTGTGTTAAGAAAAAAGAAAAATGAAATATGAATAATAAATATATAAAATAAATAATAATTTAAACGATAACATTAAAAGATAGAAAGAGAGAGAGAGAGAGAGAGAGATGCATGTGAATGAAGATGACTGCCATAACAAAAAAGCAGCAGCTTTATATTGTCATGCTTTTTTCTATCTATGCAAAGAATGTCTGATTTTTTCTGAAAAGTATATACACGAAAAGAGACGGTCTTGACATAATAAGAACTGTTTTTTCTGCATAATCAAACTGTCAAAAATGTAACGAAATTTAAATTTAAACATACATAATTAACTGTTTTGCATAAAAAATAAATATTTGGAATGTAACTATCTATATATATATAAATGTAATTCTTGGTCCGTTCAAAGTCCATAAAACCATATTTCTACATTACCAATTAAATTGAAATTTTCAGAAAATTTATCTGTTAAGTCAATGAATGTTTGCATGTTATTTAAATAAATTAAGATCGTTAATATCGCAAATTGTAAAAATATATTAAATAAAATAAAAATATTTTTCGTAACTGCGAGACTGTCCGCCATTTTATTTCCGGTAGAAATTAGCCTTTCACATGCACCATACGTTGACGACTTTCGAATTACAGCATTTAACTATCTAATTAATACATGAGTAAAAAAATCCTTATTTTTAAAATTATATATATATATATATATATATATATATATATATATATATATATATATATATATATTTGTACTTTAACCTTAAAATTGAATAAAAAACATATCATAAAACTTTAATTAAACTTGAAATACGATTTAAAAAATAGCGCGGATCGCTAAGTGCACTAGCGCCATTTGTTTATCTTAATTCTTTTATTTTTAAAAGCTTTCCTGGGGAAGCCTACCTAAAATAAATTTGTCTAATTCTTAATTTCTTATGTTATTGAGAAAAAAAATAGCATCCCGGAATTTTGATAACATTTTCCATTAAGGCCCGTCTCACGTTCGTATATAACAAAATGCTTTTTTGGGTGGTCGTTGAATACCATAGCGACCAGCAATTTTAAAATAGCGCGGATCGATAAGTTCACTAGCACCACTTGTTTATCTTATTTTTTTTATTTTTAAAAGCTTTCTTGGCGAAGCCTACCTAAAATAAATTTGTCTAATTCTTAATTTCTTATGTTATTGAAAAAAAAAGAAGGTAAATGTGAAGAATTACTCCACCCTCGAAAATTCCTTTAAAATTACCACTCTTATAGGTTTTCGGGGTCGCTGAAAACGAAAATAACGTTTATAATTAAGGCAAACGAGTAGTTTCCAAGATATGAAGAAATGTTAGTTTAAAATGTGGACGATCACCTTTTCATAATAAGTTAACGTAAAATGATCACATACTTTGTGGCCAGGATTTTTTGGGGGGGAGGGGACTTTCCTTCTACGCTTGGAAATCCTTTAAAATTACCTGTTTAAATTGGTTGAAAGGGAGGGGGACAACCAAAACACCCCCGCCCCTCCACCGCCTTCCACCAAATGTAAACAGAATCTTTGTAAAATATTAAACAGTTCTTCTGTTCGGTTAATGTCGACACGTTACTTATGTTAAAACAGTTAAACTGCAAACGCACCTGTACAAAGACTATCCAAACTCTATAATTGAATATCCCCCTCCAAAAGAAGAACGAAAAACAAACCGGCAATTCCCCACAAAAAAAAATACCAGTAAGTGCATTTCTTCATATCTTGTAAACTACGTGTTTCCTGGAATTTTAAAGGAGTTTCAAGGGTAGAAAGAAAGTCCCCCGCCCCCGCCCAAAAAATCGTGGCCACAAAGTGGGTGATCATTTTACGTTAAATTATGACAGAAAAGTGATTTCCCACTTTTTTAGAACTAACATTTCTTCATACCTTTGAAACTACACGTTTGCCGTAATTTTAAACGTTATTTTCGTTTTCAGCGATCCCAAAAACCGTTAAGAGTGGTAATTTTAAAGGATTTTTCGATGGTGGAGTAATTCTTCATATTCACAAAAATAAATAAATAAATAAAAAGAATAGCATCCCGGAATTTTGATAAATTTTTCCATTTTCTCACGTTCGTATATAACAAAATACTTTTTGGGGTATCCGTTGAGTTCCATAGCGACCAGCAGATTTATCCGCTCATGTAAATTAAAAATGTTTGTAAGTGAGAAATTATCAATAAACAATTTAGTTACTTTCTTTAATACTTCATGAAAAGAGTTAAGCCAATATAAGTACGTGAGGAATCATTAATAAATGTTTAGTAACTTTTTCCTTTTATTATTCTTAAGGAGTAAACCTTTTTTTTAATCATGAAAAGAATTAAGCCTACGTAAATAAATAAATAATTAAATGTTTGTACACGTGACAAATTATCAATAAATGGTTTAGTTACTTTTTTTTATTATTTATGAAAAGAGTTAAGCCAATGTAAGTAATGTTTGTAAAAGTGCCAAAGGCAACGTAAGTAAATAAATAACGAAAATATTACGTGCGACTGTGTTAGCCTTGAGTGAAGGGGGGGCTAAGGAACGATCATTAAATAAAGTCGCCATGGAACTCAACACCCAAGGTGTACCAAAAATAGTTTTCATGATATGAAGAAATTTATTTTCCGAAAAGTGGGTGATCCCTTTTCCTTATAAATTTAGCTTACAATGGGCACCCACTTTCTGGCCACCTGAGGAAGGGGGGGGGTATTTACTTTCGTGTTTATTGGCTTAAAGGTTTTTTGACTAGGCAGTTTGGTACGCGAGTGCATATTTAACAGCCTTCGTTTATGCTCGTGTGTAGCGTAAACAAAGGATACGTTTGTGAAATGGAAAATGGTCCCAGAGTTCAGAGGTTATTACCATGAAAAAGAAATCAAACAAAAAACTTTTTAGCCAAGAAACACACAGAAAAATGCCCTTCTCTCACAGGGTCAGAAAGTGGGTGCTCATTCTAAGTGAAATTTACATCGAAAAGTGATCACCCACTTTTCGAAGAAGTAATTTCTTCATATCATGAAAACTTTCTTTTTGCGACGGAAACGGTTTGCAGATTCGTTTTTACTACACTTAAATCTACAATAAAATATTTTGTTATATACGAACATGAGACGGGCCTTAAAGTAAAATAATACCGGATTTTGGGGGCAGATTTTCCGTTTAGTTGTACAAATATCCCCAAACCAGGTAATCACTAAAAGGCACTCTTTAAAGTCGTCACCTGTATCGAGCAAACGTTTTAAACTACTGATTATATGTCAGCCTACGTCACAGTAACATATAATGAGTGAGTTCCTAACAGTATTTTTTATTGTTTTTTTGGTTTAAACTCATTTTCCCAAAATTTCCCCAAATATAAGGTGTTCGATACAGTCTGCCGCCATTTGTTTTTTTCAAATATACTGATAAACACTGCATGTTTTTGAAGTGAATAAACATTATACATTACATAAAAACTCAACAATCTCTCTAGTTAGGTAGAACATTTACTTTTCTTGTATTTGATAACATTTATTTGTTATATATTTACTTTTTGACGGCTTCTTTGTATCTGTGTTTAGTAATACAAACCCTTTTCATTTAATGTAACGTTTATCGGTGTATTTGAAAGTTACAAATGGTGGCGTACACTGTTGATTACGTTAAGTTTGAGAAAGTGAGTTAACACTAAAAAACTATGACAAAATACTGTCATAAACCCACCGATTATGTCAGTCTATGTAATGGTAACATATATTCGGTGGGTTTTTGACACTGTATTGTATAGTTTTTAGTTTTCAACTGACTTTCCCAAACTTAACGTATTCAACAGAGTCTCCAACCATTTCTGTTTTTCGAGCCGATTAAACATTTTACATTACATGAAAACACAAAACAACTATCCCGTTAGGTAGAAACATAACTTACATTAGCTTTGCTTCATTTATTTGTTTTTGGACAACTTTTTCGAATCTGTGTATATATATCACTCAAATATCAATTACTAACTCACATTTTTGTATGCAGAAAAAAAAAAAAAAACATTTAGCGTTTCAACGTTTTTGCTACGTTCAGCTTTATCCACTGATTGTTGGTCGAGCCCAAGCCATGATGGACGGTAATCCCGAGGATCTGGATTCAATTCTGCAACAGTACCATTTTTTTAATTTTCGTCTTTTTTAAAAACTTTTTGGAGTGGATTGCTGTACTAAGAATATAAGAAACATGCATTCCCCACTTTTTATTAGAATTTTCCATTACACCAAATTGGGCCACAGCAACGCGTAGGAGGGTACAGCTAGTATATATATATATATATATATATATATATATATATATATATATATATATATATATATATATATAATGGTCTGTAATTACATAGAGCTTCTTAAATAATGGTTGGTATATATAATCTATATATATATATATATATATATATATATATATATACATATATATATATACATATATATATATATACATATATATATATATATATATATATATATATTTCAGCAACAATTACATGCATAATCCCAAAATAATATTTTTATTCAACAACAATTAAATGCATAATCCCCAAATTTCAGTTTCTGTATAACAGTTTGTCAATGTGAGAAACGGGGACGGAATCCTCATATGAAAATTTAAATATTTCCGATTCGTACGAAATTTAAGGCATAGCTCTTAGAAAAAATGTTGTAAGATTATGAAAATATTTATCTTCTAAAAACATATGCACCTTGAATAAGTTAGGACAGGTATACCTTGTTGTAACACAATTTCCCTAAATTTGTTAAGTAATTTACAACTGCATAGACTCTTTGCTATCATATAGAAAAGTGTGAACAGTTAAAAAGTTTATGGTTAGTGCTTTCGTTAGTAAAATGAAAATTTAAAATGAAAAAAAAGAAAATGATATGATTTTAACAATTCTTTGGTTTTAAAAGTGTTTCTGTACACTAAAACAAGGTTGTGGTTGAAAATCAAAATCGTTGATGCGTACATACGTGAGTGAGCGATGATTGTTGTGTATTTATGTGTGTGTTTTAGTGCGTGAATTCGTTCGTTATTTGGGGGTTTTGACCGGTTTCTCTCAACCTTTCTTTCAAAATCATTCTTTTTGTTTGCTTAACAAGTGTAGCTCTTAAACATTCCTAAGCTTTTATCTTCTTTCGCTTTTTGTTTTGCTTTTGACATTTTTACGTGAAATCTAAATTCTATGTTGGATTATAAAACTGTGACATCATTCAGACTTTTTTGTTGTGTTGAGAAAAAAGAAAAATGAAAAATGAATAATAAATATATAAAAAAATAATAATTTAAACGATAACATTAAAAGATATAGAAAGAGATCTATGCGAATGAAGATGACTGCCATAACAAAAAAGCAGCAGCTTTATATTGTCATGCCTTTTTCTATCTATGCAAAGAATGCCTAATTTTTCTGAAAAGTATATGCACGAAAAGAGACGGCCTTGACATAATAAGAACTGTTTTTTCTGCATAATCAAACTGTCAAAAATGTAACGAAATTTAAATTTAAACATACATAATTAACTGTTGTGCATAAAAAAATAAATATTTGGAATGTAACTATCTATATATATATAAAAATGTAATTCTTGGTCCGTTCAAAGTCCATAAAACCATATTTCTACATTTCCAATTTAATTGAAATTTTCAGAAAATTTATCTGTTAAGTCAATGAATGTTTGCATGTTATTTAAATAAATTAAGATCGTTAATATCGCAAATTATAAAAATATATTAAATAAAATAAAAATATTTGTCGTAACTGGGAGACTGTCTGCCATTTCATTTCCGGTAGAAATTAGCCTTTCCCGTACACCTTACGTTGACGACTTTCGAATTACAGCATTTAACTATCTAATTAATAGATGGGTAAAAAAAATTCTCATTGTTAAAATTATATATATATATATATATATTTGTACTTTAACCTTACAATTGAATAAAAAAAATATCATAAAACTTTAATTAAACTTGGAAATACGATTTAAAAAATAGCGCGGATCGGTAAGTGCACTAGCACCACTTGTTTATCTTAATTTTTTATTTTTAAAAGCTTTCCTGGCGAAGCCTACCTAAAATAAATTTGTCTAATTCTTACTATCTTATGCTATTGGAAAACAAGAAGGTAAATATGAAGAATTACTCCATCCTCGAAAATTTCTTTGAAAATTACTACTCTTATAGGTTTTTGGGGTCGCTGAAAACGAAAATAACGTTTATAATTAAGGCAAACGAGTAGTTTCCAAGATATGAAGAAATGTTTGTTTTAAAAAATGGAGGATTACCTTTCCATAATAATTTAAAGTAAACTCATCACCCACTTTGTGGCAACGATTTATTTGGGTGGACTCTCTTTCTACGCTTGGAAAATCCTTTAAAATTATCTGTTTAATTGCGTAGCATAAGCGAAGGCTACGGCTGTGAAATGGAAAATAGTCCCAGAGTTCAGGGGTTATTACCATGCAAAAGAAATCAAACAAAAAACTTTTTAGCCAAGAAACACACAGAAAAATGCCCCTCTCCCAGGTGGTCAGAAAGTGGGTGCTCATTCCAAGTTAAATTTACATTGAAAAGTGATCACCCACTTTTCGAAAAAGTAATTTCTTCATATCATGAAAACTTTCTTTTCGTGACGGAAACCGTTTGCAGATTTGTTTTTAGTACACTTAAATCTACACTAAAATATTTCGTTATATACGAACATGAGACGGGCCTTAAAGTAAAATAATACCGGATTTTGGGGCCAGATTTTCCGTTTAGTTGTACAAATATCCTCAAACCAAGTAATCACTAAAAGGGACTCTTAAAAGTCGTCACCTGTATCGAGCAAAAGTTGAAAACAACTGATTATATGTCAGCCTACCTCACAGTAACATGTATTGAGTGAGTTCCTAACAGTATTTTGTATAGTTTTGTAGTTTAAACTCATTTCCCAAAATTTCCCCAAACCTAATGTGTTCGATACAGTCTGCCGCCATTTGTATTTTTAAAATATACGGATAAACCCGCAATGTATTTGAACCGATTAAACATTATACATTACATAAAAAGACTACAATCTTCTCCAGTTAGGTAGAACATTTACTTTTCTTGTCTTTGATAACATTTATTTGTTATATATTTACTTTTTGACAACTTCTTTGTATCTGTGTTTAGTAATACAAACCCTTTTCATTTAATGTAACGTTTAGTCGGCTCGAAAAACAGTGTTTATCGGTGTATTTGAAAGCTAGAAATGGTGGCGGACACTGTTGATTACGTTAATTTTGAGAAAGTGAGTTAACACTAAAAAACTATACAAAATCCTGTCACAAACCCACCGATTATGTCAGTCTATGTCATGGTAACATATATTCGGTGAGTTTTTGACACTGTATTGTATAGTTTTTAGTTTTCAATTACTTTCCCAAACTTAACGTATTCAACAGAGTCTGCAACCAGTTTTTTACATAAAAACATAAAATAATTATCCAGTTAGGTAGAAACTTAACTTACCTTACCTTTGCTTTCATTTATATGTTTTTGGACAACTTTTTCGAATCTGTGTATAGTAACCCCCCCCCCATCACTCAAATATCAATTACTAATTCTCATTTTTGTATACAGAAAACAAACAAAAAAACATTTAGCGTCTCAACATTTTTGCTACGTTCAGCTTTATCCACTGATTGTTGGTCGAGCCCAAGCTATGATGGACGGTAATCCCGAGGATCTGGATTCAATTCTGCAAACGTACAATTTTTTTTATTTTCTCCTTTTTTTTTTAAACTTTTTGGAGTGGATTGCTGTAATAAGAATATAAGAAACATGCATTTTCTCTTTTGATTAGAATTTTCTATTACGCCAAATTGAGCCACAGCAACGCGTGGCAGGGTAAAGCTTGTATATATATATATATATATATATATATATATATATATATATATATATATATATATATATATATATTATTTAGCAAGAATTAAATGCATAATCCTCAACTTGCAGTTTCTGTATAACAGTTTGTCAATGTGAGAAACGGGGACGGAACCCTCATATGAAAATTTAAATATTTCCGATTCGCACGAAATTTGAAGAATAGATCTTTGAAAAAATGTAGTAAGATTATGAAAATATTTATCTTCTAAAAATATATGCACCTTGAAAAAGTTAGGACAGGTATACCTTGTTGTAACACAACTTCCCTAAATTTGTTAAGAAATTTACAACTGCATAGGCTATCATATAGAAAAGTGTGAATAGTTAAAAAGTTTATGGTTAGTGCTTTCGTTAGTAAAATGAAAATTTAAAATGAAAAAAAAAGAAAATGATATGATTTTAACAATTCTTTGGTTTTAAAAGTGTTTCTGTACACTAAAACAAGGTTGTGGTTGAAAATCAAAATCGTTGATGCGTACATACGTGAGTGAGCGATGATTGTTGTGTATTTATGTGTGTGTTTTAGTGCGTAAATTCGTTCGTTATTTGGGGGTTTTGACCGGTTTCTCTCAACCTTTCTTTCAAAATCATTCTTTTTGTTTGCTTAACAAGTGTAGCTCTTAAACATACCTCTGCTTTTATCTCCATTTTTTTTCTTTTGGCTAATGACATTTTTACGTGAAAGCTAAATCCTGTTTTGGATTGTAAAATGTGACATCATTCAAACTTTTATGCTGTGTTAAGAAAAATGAAAAATGAATAATAAATATATAAAAAAATAATAATTTAAACGATAACATTAAAAGATATAGAGAGTGATTCATGCGAATGAAGATGACTGCCATAACCAAAAAGCAGCAGCTTTATATTGTCATGCTTTTTTCTATCTATGCAAAGAATGCCTAATTTTTCTGAAAAGTATATGCACGAAAAGAGACGGCCTTGACATA
This sequence comes from Euprymna scolopes, assembly GCF_053919585.1. NCBI lineage: Eukaryota > Metazoa > Mollusca > Cephalopoda > Sepiida > Sepiolidae > Euprymna > Euprymna scolopes. Next base: position 74,526,713 of record NC_136511.1, on the reverse strand, counting down.
ATAAGAACTGTTTTTGCTGCATAATCCAACTGTCAAAAATGTAATGAAATTTAAATTTAAACATAAATAATTAACTGTTTGCATAAAATATAAATATTTGGAATGTAACTATATATATATATATATATATATATATATATATATATATATAATGGTCTGTAATTACATTGAGCTTCTTTAATAATGGTTGGTATATATTATAAAGAAATAAATTATATTTCCACAGAAATATATATATGCATATATATATATATATATATATATATATATATATATATATATATATATATATATATATATATATATATATATATATAAACGGATGCCTATGCAGTATTTTCTATCTCGGGTTAAACAATGAAGAATGAAAAAAAACTATTAGATAAATTGAGAATTCTCTCGTAGTTATCAGTATATTTATAAAAATTGACAGGTAAGATGCTATAATCACTCGTCACACAGCCTAGTGGTAAGTGTCGTCAAGTATCAACTTAATGGTTCCAGGTGCGATCTCGTCACGAGGCGGGTAACTTTCTAGCCGCGCAAATGAAGCACGTGTCAGGTGTTTGTTATGGAGAAAATAGCGAGATCGCATCAGAGAAACAGGGCGATTTATTGCCACGACTACGAGAAATAAATTAAATAATAAAATGAGACTATTAAAATAAAGAAGAAAGAAAAGAGAACTAAGAATTGAAATGAAAGTTTATAGTACGTTCATAATTGTTATTTCACATACAAATATTTTAGTACGTTCATAATTGGTGTTTTACATACAAAAATTTTAGTACGTTCATAATTGTTTTTTTACATACAAAGATTTTAGTATGTATTATTTTGCTTAATAAGAATTTTAATGACGGACATCTTGAAATAAAATAACATTTGAAATAGTTTTACTGTCTTATTTTTATTTTTTTATTGTTTTAAAATACCAGTTTTTATTTTACCTACAGAAAGGTATAATTACAATATATTTCTTATTTGTCTGATAAACGAAAGTAAGTTAGCCATATTAACACTTTAGACGATTATGATTGTTGCATTTGTTGAAAATACATATTTTATTATAACGTGAATTATATTTTAAAATAATTCGATACAATTGCTTGAATTAAAATGATTTTGCACAAAATCGGAACATCTAATATATATATATACGTATATAATATATATATACGTATATAATATTATATACTGATATAATATATATATATATATATATATATATATATATATATATATATTATATCAGTGTGTGTTATTGCTTAATAAGCTTTCTTTATTGTCTTTCAAATTTTCACGTTGTCTTTCTTGTTTCTCGGTTCAATCTGTGTAAGAAAGTTCCATAATCGTCTTGTTCCACTTTTTTTGCAAGTACTTTCGACTGGGTTTTTTCTATGGTCGTCTTCAGACAGTTTTGATTATTCTTCGTTTAAAATCTGAGTGGTTTTTATGCTTCAGTTATGCGCCTGTGTGCGTGTAGCAAAAGGAAGTATAATTTTTGGAAAAGGAAGTATAATTTTTGGAAAACTCGTTTACTTAGGCGCCAAGAATTCAACATTAACACCTAATCAGTGTACGATCCTTTATGAGACGATACATTTTATTTGAATAACATTTCATCAGCAGCACATGGACTAGACATCAAACAAAAATTTAAATAACTTTAAATTAAATTTAAAGTTAAATAAATAACAAAGTAAGGACCTCATATACATATATATATATATGCACATATATATGTATATATATATGTATATATATGTATATATATATGTATATATATATATATATATATATCAGCAAGACGAGTATTTTTCGAGAAAGTTTTACGAGGTGGGGACCATAGATTGGAGTTCAGACGAGCACTTTCCATGAAAATAACGATAAAGCAGAGACAGGCTTGCAGCGTCTCTTTTCTAGGAAATAAGTTGCAGGGGCGAGAAAAGGGCATCCCTCACTAGGCTACGAAGTCTATTTTGATCTCTGTCAAGACAGGCTAAGATCTTTCTTGCAGCTCCCGCCCAGATGTGACAACTGTACCCCACCCTTGGACGTAACTAGCTTTTATATAGGTAGAGAATTGCATCACCAGTGAAACAATTGCTGGAGTGGTAGAAGGATTCCACAATTTTTCTAGCGACCTTGGCAATTTGATGTACGTGTTCTATTTCAGATCAGGAGTAAAGATCAAACTCAGAAGCTTGTCAACACATGGAGCCTCCCCGAGACGAGAACCATTCATTTCAGTTGAGGCCAGATAGGATTTAACGCGTTGGTGATGTAAAGATAGAATCTTGGTTTTCAATGCATTAATAGTAACCAGACACCCACTTCCCCATTCTATCATGTGCTCAAGATCAGCGGAGACAGAATCAGAGAGAGCTTCGCCATTTATAGGTTTTGATGTGTTGCCATAGATGGTAGTGTCTCTAGCATAAATGTCTATGAATGATCTTAGGATGTGATTTGGAAGATCATTGATGTAGATCAGGAACAGGGTTGGGCCCAGGATGGACTTCTCAAGAACTCCAGCATTAATACTGTGAGCTTCTGATTTCTGCCCAACAACCACTACTCTTATGAACCTATCAGAGAGAGATTATTTTATAACTGAGAAGATATTTCCAGCTATACCATATCTAGAGATCTTGTGAAGTAGACCTTTATGTCGTGTCCTATTAAAGGCCTTTGCCCTAGAAAGGGAGCCTCTGTCGAGAGATTCGCTAATCTTATGCGATATAACCGTTAGCACATCTGCTGTATATCTAGCAGGATGGAAACCATATTGCATGTCACTAATTGTTTCATAAAGAAGCATCTAAGGTTTTCCTTGGGCAAAGAGAATAACCAAAAGTCACAGGGAGCAGGGTGTGGGCTATAGTGAGGCTGAGGAACTGTCTTGTTGTTCATCTTTGTTAAATAATCCGTGACAAAGATGGAGCATCCTTAAGACAAACTTCAGGTAAATTTGCTGCATCTTTAGTACCTCGCGAATAATTGTGTGTAAACTTCAACCCTGATATCAAACTGTGCACTTAATGTTTCTATAGATACACAACGGTATTTATCCAATAATATTTTATTTCGCCAGTACATTCTGGTATTCTTACTTCCTTACTACTTCCATACCTCTCATCATCCTCACAGAGTCCATATCTTCCTTGAATCTCTTATGTCATTCAAGAACTGATACTCGATTAAGGCAAAATGGTCTAAAAGCGGTCTGAAGCATTTCATGTGGCATTCATTCCAAGTTTAAAACAGGATTTTATTGCATATCGTTCTTTGAATTGTGCTCACGTCCGGGTTGCATCTTTGAAATGTACCAGTTGTGACGATCACACTTTGGTAGGGTGTATTTCAATTTCTGCTGTAGCTGTTCATTTGAATCTGAAATCATCGAAATTAGTCAATTATCTTATCAGATGTACACCAATAACATACTAAATTTTCAAGAGTCTGCGAAGGCACCTATATATATATATATATATATATATATATACTAGCATGGGTGCCCGGCGTTTGCAGGTGTGTGTTGAGCAAAAAATAAAAAGTGGTAGTAGGAAGGCAGGCTCGAACTCGTACCACGAAGGAGGAAAAGAACGGGGAACAAACGTGACGTCTTTGCTGTTACGACCACCGACAAACCGGAAGTGACGTAGGTAAAAATGAAGGCTAGACAATCGAAAATGACTTTCGAAAATATCGGCGAAAAAAGCGACCCCTCCCTGTAGAAAAGTGTCCAGTGGAGGGTGAAGAAATTAATGTTCTCACACAATTTTTCGGTATTTGTCGTCTGAAGGGTTGCGCTTAAAAACAATACTGATCTTGTGAAAATCCGTCGCCTCTGTCGAAAGTTTCAGGAAGATATGCAAACATACATACATAATTTATATATTGGTAGCTCAAATGTTCGACCCACACTTTTAAAGAGCTTGCTCTATTTCTGAATACCCTTTGTGTAAAATTTAAAATGTTTACATCAGAAATCGTCTGAGTAATTTGGTAGAAACCGCAGAGGTCAAATTTTTTTAACTTTGACTCCTATTATGACCCCTTAAAATTTAGTGTTTTGGGATCAAATCAAATTATTAAGTTAGATCCATGTCCAAGGAACCTATGTCTAAAATTTCAAATGTTTAGACCCAAAATTGTTGGAGGAGTTTGGTAGAGTTCTCAAAGGTTAAATCTTTGAACTTTGACCCGTTAACAGTAAAATTTCTGACCAAAAATATATTTCAAATTTTTTCCAAATCTCAGTACCATGTATATCAAATTTCGAGTCTGTAGTCTTAAAATTGACAGAGTTATTGCGTAGGGAATGTACACACACAGACGGACAGACAGACAAATATATACACACACACACACGCACACATATATATCTATATCTATATCTATATATATATATATATATATATATATATATATATATATATATATATATATATATATACTAGCATGGGTGCCCGGCGCTGCCTGGGTATTTGGGGGTGTATGTTGAGAAAAAAAAAAAGGTCAATTTTTTAAAATTTGACCCTTATTATGACCACTTAAAATTTGCTGTTTTGGGTTCAACTCAAGTTATTAAGTTAGATCCATGTCTAACGAACCTATATCTAAACTTTCAAGTGTTTAGACTTAAATTTGTCGGAGGAGTTCGATAGAGTTCTCAAAGGTCAAATCGTTGAACTTTGACCCCTTAATCTTCAAATTTCTGGCAAAAACTGATCACAAAGATGTTTCCAAATCTCAGTACCCTGCATATCAAATTTCGAGTCTGTAGACTAAAATTGACAGAGTTATTGCGTAGGGAAATTTACACAGACACAGACACAAACAGACACTTTCACTTATATATATATATATATATATATATATATATATATATATATATATATATATATATATATGTATGTATATTAGAAGAAATAATTAATAAAACATGTTAAAAACACTGAAGGAGGAGTTAAAAACATGTTTAATTTTCAAAAAGGAAACACAAATTAATTTGCCTTTAATCCACGGAGTTTGGAAAGAAATACTTTCCTTCTCGTCAGAGGGTAAGAATTAGCAAAGTGCTGGCAAAGTATTTAATGAAACTGCAAGTAAGCCATAGAGCTTACTTAGTAAAAAATAGTGAAGCAGAGGAAATGGAAAAAAAAAAGAAAAATTATTTCACGTGAATGGATAGTCGTGTGAACAGTTGAATGTCCAATAACGGTAAAATCCAAGAAAAGTCGGTTAAAGTTTGGTATCCAGAAGCAAAAATCCAAAGGAATCGCGTTACTGGAAGATATTTCAATGTCAACCAAAAAGCAGAACTCCGTAAAATAATCCACAAATGGGTACAAGGAGAAAAGTGGGTTCAAAATATTATTATAATATTATTAAAAGAAAGATAAATTGTGCGTAGAATGAAGACATGGAGAGATTTTAAGATACTTCTGCTGAGCAGCTTCTTTAGACTATATATATATATATATATATATATATATATATATATATATATATATATATATATATATATATATATATATATATATATATATAGGGTGTTCGTAAAGTTACTATACAATCTTATTTTATTTAATCAAGTAAGACTGTATAGTAGCTTTACGGACACCCTATATATATATATATATATATATATATATATATATATATATATATATATATATATGCATATATATATGCATATATATATGCATATATATATGCATATATACATATGCATATATATATATATATATATATATATATATATATATAGTAACTAAGGCAACATATTTTTATTAAGACAAAGCTTATTAAACAGCACGAAAATTTTCTTATTATATCAGCTTCATCTTCTGATAATCAATCGCGTCTGTGTCCTATGTAAGCTCAGTAGCTGTTTTCTGTTTTATCGATTGTTCTTTCTTTACGAGAATTTTCGACTGCCTCATTAAATCTTTATTGAGCAGGCTATTGATCTGGCTTAGTCGTGTCTGCTGACTTCTAACTATGCGGCTTTTAAAAACATTTTATAAAAAGTACATAAGAATGATGAGATGCTTAGACGTGCTCATGCGTCAGTCACGTGGGTATTTGAAATTTACAACAGGGATAATTTATTTATTTAAAAATGTATAAATAGAGTTTATATGGATCACACATTAATAATCTGAACCAATATTCCGACTTATGACAGTATAATGAGTCAGTAAAAAGTACTCGCAGAAAACACAAAGGGTGAAACAAAAAGAAAAGGAAAACACACTTACGGGAGCTAATTATAATACTACGACAGAAATATGCGATCAATTATCCGAATGTTTGAGAAAACCAGACTAATAATTCAAGACCTTCGATTTAATAACGTTTTGCTAAATGCTGACGAGTCTCTACAGGTGCGACAGGGCTTATGAAGAACAACCTTAAGTCCTACATAGATAATATTCCTGGTGAACCAAGTGCAAAAAAGATCCAGACAATTGCACTTAAGGGAACAACGAGGATACGAATAAGAGGTCTCGGTTGGTTTCAATAAAAAGCAGAGCAATGTTGGCAGATAGTTTGGCTGCCCCATACCCAGCATTACAATCTTTAAAGGAAAAAAAATTAATAGAATAATAAAAATCATATATGCAGATAACTATATGTATTAATATCAGTATGGACCGAACTAATTGTACGTTTTATTAGTAAATAAACTGAACCCTTATGGATAAGCATGAAAATGAATATCAGTTCCCAGTGAAGAAGCATAATATAAAAGTATTTATACCTCAAGTATTGCACTATTAAGATATTTTAAATAAATGTTATGTTATAAATATTTTTATTTAAATACGAAATTTTTAAAAAGATATTCCTAAATATGGCGGTGTAAGATGGCGTGTCTATGTGTGTTTTGAATTCAAGCACTGAAATAAGTCTTCCTTTATTCTAATGTTTTGTTTTGGGTTTTTTTGTTTTGTTTTTTTCGAATGTGATTATCTTCATTTCTTTTATCAACATTTTTTCTTTTTCAAATATTTTATTCAAAGATTGTTGGTTGTTTTTTTATAGCATATAAACCCTTTTCAGTTTACTTAATGCCAAATCCAGTGATCTTGGTTTGGTTGGTTGGTTGTTTTTGTTTTACGGCATATCAACTCTTTTCAGGTTATTTAATGCCGAATCATAAGATTTTGAAGAAAAAAATTTTAACAGAATATATTTGTTGTTTTCACGTCTGTTTCTATTTAACCCATAGTTGAGACCCTAACAGGTACTACCACTCCGGGTCAGAGTGAACCTGGGGGTAATGCCAATTAAAGGGTGGCTCCACACTCCCCAAAGCCAGTAAAGTGGGACCTCACCACTGGATATAGTTTAAGGTCATATCCAGACCCCAGTGATTTTGAAGATATTTTTTTCAATAGAATATATTTGTTGTTGTTTTTTTCAAGTCAGTTTCTATTTAACCCATAGTTGGGACTCTAACAGGTACTACCACTCCCGGTCAGAGTGTACCTGGGAGCAATGGCAATTAAAGGGTGGCTCCACACTCCCCAAAGCCAGTAAAGTGGGACCTCACCACTGGATATAGTTTATGGTCATATCCAGACCCCAGTGATTTTGAAGATAATTTTTTCAATAGAATATATTTGTTGTTGTTTTTTTCAAGTCAGTTTCTATTTAACCCATAGTTGGGACTCTAACAGGTACTACCACTCCCGGTCAGAGTGGACCTGGGAGCAATGGCAATTAAAGGGTGGCTCATCACTCCCCAAAGCCCGCAAGCTGAGGCCTCACCATCGGATATAGTTTAAGGTCATATCCAGGACCTTTATTCGAAGAAAAAAAAAAAAATTCCTCTGATGAACTACAAGCACTTGTACCCTTCGATGTTAATACCCCCGATAAACCCGACAAGCAACAAATTCTCACCCCTACAAAGTAGAGATATATAGGTGTAAGAAAACCTTCTACTCCAATAGTTTCTTCCCCAGACTTTGGAACTCCCTTCCGGGATTCTGCTTTTCCAACTGTACTGACACGCAGAAGTTCAAGCGTAATGTGAACAGATATCTTGCTTCTCATCTCCTTTCATAATACCCCTGCTGTAACTTATGCCCCCGATATTAGCCCCCTACTTCAAAGTGGAACTGTACCTTGTTTGGTGTGAAAATTAAAAAGTCTGGATTAAATACATCTCCTGCTTTTAGAATAATAACCGGCAGGAATTGTCACCTCCTGCACTGATGATTACGGAAGCATAAAACATTAGTGTCTGGAGGTAAGAACAAGAATTATTATTAAATTATAATTAAGAATGCTTAAGAATAGGCACTGTCTTCTAAATTATAACTAAGGTAGTCAACTAGCGTTTATGCAATGTTTACAATTTCCGCTAGTGCGAACACTCTAGATTGTCAAAATTGTATTCGCTAAAATTCAGCGTTTAATAGTTCTTAATTCCCCTCATTCCCATCGTTCTGAGGTAGATGCGTTGTACATAGAGCAAAAGTTGGCCTCGTGACTGTGTTCGAATCCCATGATCGGCATAAGCATGAAAGACTAATTGCGTAAGCATGAAACACTAGTGTCTGTAGATAAAAAGTATAATTATTATTTAATTATATAGATATATGTGAGTATAAATAATAATAATCTGGCAGCCATTGGTCTTTTTGTCCACAACTGCAATATCCAATGAATGCACCTTTATTGGTGTAGCTTGCCCGAACGATATCAACCTAACGGGCAAGAAGAATGTGAAACTACGAAACTATCAAAAACTGAGGGTGAAAATGTCTAGATTGTGGAATAAATAACTTCCATCGTGCCAATAATCATAGGTGCGCTTGGCTCAATTTCTGATGATCTTGCAAAGCAGCTGAACACCCTGGAAATCAGATACATCACCGTACTCCAGAAGTCAGTTCTTTTTGGCTTAGCAAACATCCTACGCCAGGTGCTTTCCATCTAATTTATTATTTGGCTATCCTCGCTTGGTTTTGTGTAAGAGCTGGTCTTGGAAAAAAACAGTGTAAAAGATCACAACACTATAAAGTTAATGAAATAATAATAATAATAATAATAATAATAATAATAATAATAATAATAATAATAATAATATTAATAATAATAATAATAATAATAATAATAATAATATGAAGCTAATAAACGCTGCCCTAGGTGTGTCAGAACTTCGTGAAAAATATTGAATAATTCGACTCCCTGTCTTTCCAATCTTATAATTACCCGAAAAATGTAATTCAACCCCTATTTTTTTTTTCATTTAAAGGAGCAAGGACCAAGGTTTCATTTAAAAACATAAAAACAAATAAAACAAAAAAAAAACAAACAACGTGGTTAAAAAAAAAGTTTTAAACTTCGGACTTTACAAGTAAATTTCTAAAAAAAACACTTCTTTTTTGTTTTAAATTTGAATATATTATTTATTGATCTTTTATCTTCAATTTGTGATATATAAAACTTTGGTGAGTAAATTAATTATTTACTTTTAATAGATATTTAAAAATGGGGGGGTGAATTAAAAAAAACGCTTGTTTAAAATATTATATTTGGTTTATTGTAAAGAGCATAACATTTCACATTGACCCTGAAAATATCGCAAAAATAGAATCAATACAAAAATTTTGATAGATTTTTAAAGTTTCAAAATTGAAAAATACTGAATTCGTAAAATTCAATTAATTTATTTACTGTTTTTTTTTAAAATAAACAAACATTATTTCTATTACTTTTTATACAACTTTAATAGTTTATTTTGGACGTATAATCCATAAAGAAAATAAACAATCCACTTTTAAAAGAGAAATTACGGGTTTTTTATATTATATTCGCAATTTCGTGTTAGGGGTGTAAAAAATTCCTACAAAAATTCTGATACACCTAACGCTGCCCTTATGTCTAACTTCGCTATAATAGCTATACGTACCAAAGCAAAAATACTGTTCCAATGAGCCGAGAGTGTTTCATCGACAATCAACCTTATTGGGCATTTGTTGTTGTCGGGCTGATAGTTCTGTTCATTTCCAGGCGGTCTAACTTCTCAAGCTTTACCTTTTCGATAAGAACGGGTTTATTTACTAAATCAGAGAGGACAAGACAGAAATAGCACAATGAACTATAAAAAAATATCACGGATATTTGTATTGTTCTTTGCGACAGAGCAAATATTAAGCTTAACCGGACTGATGTTTACTTTATTTTTGAAAATTCAGTTCACACGCATTGTCTAAATTAAAGAAAGCCAACCTTCGGAATATTGTCAACTGCATGAAAAAGATGTGTAATTTTCCCAGGCAATATATATTCATATCTGCTCTTCTTCCTGAAGGTATACACATACCTATATATATATATATATATATATATATATATATATATATATATATATATATATATATATATACATGCGTGCACAGGCACGCACGAATAAATATATAGAATGTGAATGCATACTAGACATTCCCGCCAGGTTTTTAGCCTTGGTCCCAAAGCCAGCATAGTGTGAACAATAAATTAAATTACTTTTCCTCGTTGACTGCGTTATTGTGCATTCTAGGGCATCCAACCTTACCGGTTATCTTTCGAGAGCAGTAAGTTTATAGCTTGCTTTCTTATGCGCCTTTAGTTGGGACTACTGACGGGGATACCTAGCAAATTTTTAACAAGTCACAGTGTTCCGCCTTTGTAAGACCTTGTGTCACATTTTCTTGCTTTTACTGTCTAAGGTCTCTCTATACAAGGAGTTGATCGGACAACTTGGCATAAGGATAATTCGCCACACAAGGAAACCCAAATTAAATAATAATAATTATTTAAATAATAATGCATATATATATATATATATATATATATATATATATATATATATATATATATATATATATATATATATATATACTGATTTTTTTTTAAATATAACTATTCATTGACACGTGTTTCGTCGTCTACGACTCATCAGATTGGCTTAACCTTGCGAGATTCGAGATCGGGACCCCATGGTAAGAATTCTACCCTCTACCACTGAACTATCTCGCACGACTGCTGGTTGTATTGAGTTTTATGCAGATGTTTTTTTTATTTATATATATACACAGATTTTTTTTTTTTTAATTTACAAAGACACATACACACGAAAGTCATCGAAAATTAAAGCCTCCTATTTTTTAGAGCTACGAATACAGGAGTGTTACCGTATAAATAAGCGACCTTTGGTGCTCCGGAATTTATTTTTTCTACATGGTCAATAGCATTCTCACTGCGCTTTTGTCCGCATTCAATGATGCATATCTGCTTCTGACACACGTCCATTACAGAGCTGCTTTCTTAGAGTTTCACACTGTCAATAAGTACAAGAGGCCATGAATGCATCAGTTCAGTCATCATAATAATCACCTGTTCCTTTCGGGTGGAATGAAAAGTAGGAGGCATTACTGTTCGAACACCCATTGTATAACACGCAAAGCCAAAGAATCGAATGAGGGGAAACTTGCGAGGAAAAGGAAAGGGAGAGAAAAATAAAGAAAGTAAAACACGAGAGTCGTTAAAACAAAGAGAAAAGAAAAGGGGAAATAATAGAAAAAAAAAACTATTACGTCTTAAAAAGAAGCACTTCTCCTTTTTTATGCATACATGCAAAAGCACTGGATTAAACTTGACAGGGTGACTTTTGATAAGAAATAGAAAGGAGCAAACTCAGTCCCCAACAATGATCTGAAATGAAGTACATACATTAAATCCGTTACCAAAGGCGCTGGAAAAATGGTGGGATACTTCTCTCGATCCAGTAGATATCTCACTGCTGATGCAACCTCTTTCTCAGAGAAGAGATGTTGCGAGTTTGTCTCTGCTTTATTTTCTTTATTTTCATGACAAGTGCTCGACTGAGCTCTAATCTATGGTCCCCTCTCGCCAAACTCACAAGAAACACTCGTCTATCAGTAAACACTATAAATAATCCCCCACTCTTTATCTGTGCCTAAACCTAAATGTAGATTCCAGACAACTGCACGTCTATTGAATTGGCTTCCGTTTTCCCGCTTTTCAGATGACTACAATATGGTTGTCTTCAAGTCCAACGTAAACAAGTTTTTGATGAGCCGTTCCACTTAAGTTAACAAATTTACCGAATTTCCATTTAGTATCGATTACTATATTATTCAATTGCCTATTGTACACTCTTTAACCTTTATCCTCGAGTGGCTTTTTGCTTTGATTAGTTGCGAGGACTATGTAAAATAAATAAATAAATAAATAAAAACAATGCTGGGCTAAACGAAGCTAAGAAGAAGTAAGACAACAAAATATGAAATCTTACATGCTGGATAAAAATAAAATGAAATCTTAGGAAGTTTTTCATCATCCCAATAATTATAGGATCAATCGAAGTCATGAAAATTAATTAAAAAGAACAACTATATAGCAAATATATTCGGTGAACCAGGTGCAGGAGAGATACAAACAATTGCACTTTAATGATCGGTTAGTCTTTAAAAATATACTTCGCTTCGTATGCATAAGTTAGTACCTATTTACAATTCCTTCACACGGGACGGATTTGGATACCAGGGTTGTTTTTTTAACGTAGAAAAAAAGGAACAAAAATATAAAAAATTGTCTCAGTCCTGAAAGATTGCTCCTTCACAGAGAGAGAACAAGAAATTGAAGGGTAGCATCTGAAGAACAGATACTGCCCTTTGATCTTGTTTATATAGTTTATTCCAGTTTTAAAAAGGTTACAATTAATTTTTAACAATTAAAAGTTAAATTTCACAAACAAAATCAAACTTAGGCACAAGGCCCTACAAGAAGTTTGGGGAGGGGGGGTGCATGGTCTTTGTGGCTATGGTAATTTGGAACTTTGGAAGATTACTCTTGACTGGCAACATTTACCACAATACTACATTCACTCTATGGGATTAAATCTACTTGATCATTTCCCAGCGTTTTAATAAATATATATACATTTGTAATTTGCGTGTGTGCGTGTGCGTGTGCGTTTGTGTGTGTGTGTGTGTGTGTGTGTGTGTGTGTGTGTGTGTGTGTGTGTGTGCATTTTTTAAGGCCAAGAACAAATGTATAAGCTAGTAGAAGAATGTTTGGTATCCGATAGGATGCCCCATCCCCGTCTAGAACAAAATGATAAGAAAATTGAAATAAAAACATAGTCAAAAACAAAAACAAATCGTACGTCTCTAAGTTTGCAGACACACAGGAAGTCAACAGTAGGCACACGCAGTGAATAACGCAAACAGAACCCAACCCCCTTCTAAACGACTGCACCTTTGTCAGTTATTAACCATCCTGTTGTTTCTTGTCTGTCAGAAATCAATATTTGTTGCTGATGTCAGTTTCCTGCCCAGCTTCCTGTGCGTGACACTATTTGCCGTTTATCGACAGATTTTAATGGTGCTGGGTGTGCCCCCTTTATCCCTTCACAGTCTCTTCTTACCTACTCCACGGCACCTGCTAAACAGCTTCCCCCCCTACACACGCCCACACAAACACTAGGTATTCATTTATCCTCGCAGTCGACGTCGTCCCACCCATCACTTCGGTACGCTCGCATCATCCTTGTCATCAAGCACTTAACCTCAGTCTCTTCTGAGTAGATTATAGTAAATAAATTATTGATGTTCGTTTCTCGCATTCGACCTGATGTGACTGTTTCGCTGGTTCGAGAGTTTATCGACTGAAGGCAAGGTATTGGTGTTCGAATATGTACAGCGGCGATTAAAGACGGATACGCGTCAAAAACTTGTTCGTTAATATTGATATTCTTCAGGGATAATTAATTGGATTCATATTGTATTCATATAAATGCTGCGTTATATTTCAAAGTGGGAGAACAACTCTATAGTTAAATATTTAGAGATTTATAAAGGATCGAAATCGGTAATTGTATTGGAATCGGGAATTTAGTACGGAATCAGTAATTGTATCGGAATCGGGAAAAAATGTTGAAATCGCCCCGTCATTAGTTATTATATGATGATCAAACTACATACAATGATCTTCAAGGAGGATGTAATGACTATGAGGATTGTATCATAAAGAACAAACACTAACACCCCTGTCCCAAACCCTAAAAGATGGGTTGATGCTTGGGAGGATGATACCACAACAGAATATCCTGTACCTCTACAAAGCCACCATTCGCTCATGTATGGAGTATTGTTGTCACATTTGGGCTGGTGCATCTGTTACTAGTCTTTCACACTTGGACGGAGTTCAGAAGAGAGTCGCCAACCTGATAGGTCCGGAACTCTCATCTAAGCTTAAACCTCTGTCACATCGACGAAATGTTGCATCCTCTTCCTGTTATACAAGCAGTTTAATGTTGAATGCTCTCACGACATACAAGCTCTTGTACCCCCTCGACGTAAATACTCTCGACAAACTCGACAAGTAGAAAAGTCCCATTCCCACTCACTAGAGATTCCTAGATGTAAGAAAGCATTTTACTCTAATAGTTTCTTCTCCAGAATTACTAAAATTTGGAATTCCCTTCCGGCTTCCTGCTTTCCCAACTGTACTGACATGCAGAAGTTCAAATGTAATGTGAATAGATATCTTGCTACTCAACTCCCTACATAGTACCTCTATAAATTATGTCCCTGATAGTAGCCGCTATATCAAAGTGGCACTGTGCGTTGTTTGTGGTAATTATGTAATTAAAAAAGGAATAGTGGTACACTACCCCTACCCAACCCCTTTAAAAAGAAAAACGAGCATATACTATACTGACCGCAACAAGTGCAGGTAATGTCTGGGAGGAATGAAAAATGAAGATGTACTACACAATGAGAGCCAGTGGCTGGTTTAAAATTAAAACTGAAGAAAGCCCAATATTTTTCGCCTGAATTCGCTCGCCCAGCTTTCAACCTGAGCTACCATGTTGATCTGAACTTATGTAATATGATATATATATATATATATATATATATATATATATAAAAGTGAGAATGTGGTTAATACAATCGTCAATCTATATTCTCAATGAATTTTTTTATCTTCAGACTTAAAATTTAGTATATGGGGTACTCAGATGTATGGAAAACTTTTAAAAAAATTTTTTCATTCAGAACAAAACGGCTGCTAAAAGATATATTTTTTTTAATTGATAAGTGATGGTCATCGGATTTTTATGTTTTCCGCTGTTTCACAAATGAGCATGCGTGGATCATTCACATGATTGATTCCTTATGTTAAGAATAAGTATGTCTGAAAACACGTTTTAAAGACTGTGTTAAGCTGACCTAATGATTTTCGTACATGACTCACTGTCTATATGTTTTGGTTTTAATATCAGCTGGAATATTTTTTTTGTTTACTTCAAGAAGTGACCAGTTTAGAAAAATATAATACTCGCATGTACATGTCTCAGTTTCTTTCCGTTATTTTTTCTTTTTGCTTTTTACTATATTGGGCATAATATAACAATCAGTATAGGATTGGTTCTAATAATGATAAATGCGAAATTTGCATGAATTAAATATCATATTCATGTGTACTTTACGACCGGGCTACGCCAGTCGGCCTGCTTGTGAATAAATATTACGCTCCTATTAGAAATAATCGCGCAAACTGTTTGAATATTGCTATGAACAAAACAAAAAAAATTATAACCATCAAAACGGTCTTATGTTATTAAAATCAATAATGCACCACACTATTTGGGAATACTGAGCATTAAGGAAAGACTTAGTTACAACTATGTAAGGGCATAATTGATGTAACTATTTTTAACGGTTCATAATGAAGAAATGTTTGATGTTATTTATTTGTAATTTATTGCGCTATTCTTATATATATATATATATATATATATATATATATATATATATATATATATATATATATCGGATAGTTCTTTTTTTGTTCGATATTAGCAGTGATTAATTAATAAAAAAAAAAGGATACCGAAAAGCCTTCTCAAATGTCTGTCAATTGATTTTCAAGGGGCGTGATTTAAATTAAAATCATTACCTAGAAAGAATGATATGCTGACGAGACATAATCTAGTTTATTCAAATCAATAATACAACAGAATATTTTTAAATACTGCATTAATAATACAGACGAAAGATCTAACCACAGCTATTTTGAAGTCTAATTTACACAGCTATTTTAAAACAGTACAGTGTAAATTAATGTTTGGTATTATTTATTTGTAATCATATTGCTCTATTTATATGTATAGTAGGTGTACTCGGCGTATTAGTATTAAACGCAACGTTAAATTCCTTTTAAAAAAATAAGTTAAAAACAAAAGAAACTGGGTCATGTGCATGCGAGTGTTATGTTTCGTTTGTTTGTTTTTTTAAACAGTTCATTTCTTGTAAGTAAAAAAACATACATACTTGAGCTGAGATGTAAACCAAAACCTAATGATATAGGTCAAGTACGATAATCCACCTTGCCACGATCTTAAACAGTGTTTTCAAAACTCGTGAAACAATTAACAAACCATAAAAATCTGATGACCCCCCATCCTCGCCAATAACACTTTTTCAACTTTGATCCCATAGCAGTCCATTTATCCGGATTAAAAAGCTTTTTACGTTTTTAAATATCCGTGCGAATCCATATTTGTCCTGGCGACGCCATATTGTTTTAGTGTTCGTTCAGAATGATCTAATTCCGAAATAAGAGAACTAGCGGGGCAACCAATAAGAGGCAGCGGACTTTCACGAGGAAGACGGTATTATTTTTTTTATTATTATCTACTGGAAAGTTAATGGTATATATGTGTTTATATATGTCAGTTACGGCATTTGTGGAACGTGTAGACTTCCTCCCGGTGTCGACTGGTGGTGGTTGGAGGACTAAATATTTAGAGAGAAAAATAGGTAATCCTTCCCCTAATGATGTTATAATTGTGATAGTGTTGCTCCTAGAATGTAATGTAGTATTTATTATTGCGATTGAATGTGCCTGCAAAGATGTTTGAAAGTTATATAAGATAGTGGCTATTAGCTTAGCTGAAACAAAATGTGTATGGCGCATCTGTAAACCTGCGATGCATTGGTCCAGAGGGAAATTTCTGTAGTTATTTTATTATATATGGAGATTGTGTCACGTTTAATTTTATTATAGCATTATGTCATATTCAAGTGTATTATTGCATTAGGTCACGTTTAATTTTAATATAGCATTAGGTCTCGTTTAATTTTGAAATAAAATTTGAATTGACAAATTGAACATACATATCTAAGCATCCCCATTTATCTTTCACGTTTTCTTAAAAATAATCTTATTATTTTACTTTGGCTTGGGATGAGATATATTAACGCATACCATACATTGAACTTCTATTCCAAACATTTCAACCAAGAGATATTTTAAAGGTCCTACCAGTTCTTTTAAATGCAATTGTTGGTGTCTCTTCTGGCACTTGTTTCATCTGGTAAATTTGCCAGGTAGTTTTAACATTTTATTTTGCATAATTCTGGTTGTTCCGATAATTACTGAAATGAAGGAGATTTTCCCAAAATGATAGTTTTTGTTCATGTCATACATAAGACCCTGATATTTAGTTATATTTTCCCCCTCTCAACTCTATTTACTCCAGCATCATTGAGGATACTAAGGTTATTTTTCCCTTGTCACATATCACTATATCGTTAAGCAGTTCCATTTTCAAGGTACGTAACGGTTAGAATTGCATAATTATAATGGATGGTGAATGGCTACTTTCCAACATGACTTTCTGCTACAATCAATAATAAATTATTTTTTAAAAATAGTCCAATGTGCATATTTCTATACGTTCTAGTTTGAAATAACATGTCACTTTGGAAAGAAAAGCAATCATAAAATAGAATTTTCTTCGATCTTTCTCAGCCAAGTTTTCAACCGCATTTCCTTTGTTATAAAACGATAATGTTTTAAATAGAATTTTTATTGCTAATTCCTCTTTTCTTTTTTTTTATTGTATTTTATAAAAATGTTAAAGATGCTGATTCAGTCGCCATTTTTTTTCTGGAATAAACAAAAAGCTTTGTGCCGACATTGTTAATTTCATGATGGTATCTTCAAATCTGCCTTAATTGCATTCTCCTGTATCTTTCTCATCTTCTGAGGAAATCAATGCGTATCAGCGCGAAGGAGGTCGATGGGATGCACATCCAACCGAGTTTATTGATCTACATCCTGTTATTTTTGTGCTTGGTGCCCCGGCCATGGTCGCAGAGTGTATTTCTTCATCATTTTGTTCTATCTGTTGATAGCACATCCTACTGAATGTAAAACATTTATACCCATTCTAATACATTCTATGCGAGATATCTTTTTACAATTCTAACCGTCCCTTAAAGTGAAAGTTGTTCTTTTGCACTTGGTTCACGGGGTATTGGGATTATTGTGCGCTTCATGTAGGAAGGCGTCCCTACTCCTCTGCAATACTTAAAAAAAATGTAACTTCGACATCTTCCCTTGTGGAGATATGCATGCGATTGCAGACCACTTGTGAATTTGAAATTCCTATTAAACTTCCTCTTTCGAAAGAAGCCAGTTCCATCCGCTTAGGCTATACTAGCCTGGGTGTTCGACGTTGCCCGACTATTTGGAGGTGTGTGTTGAGCAAAAGAAAAATGGTAGTAGGCAGGCAGGCTCGAACCTGTGCCGTGAAGGCAAAAAAAGAAAGGGAAAGAAAATCTGACGTCTTAGCCGATGTCTCCATGACGCGTCGGAAACCAAAAGCGCTAAAATTAACTGAATTCAATCCAACGGTGATGATGACTTGTTAAAATGTCAGCAAAAAAAATCGAATCCCCCTTATACAAAACGGCCAGGTTTAGGGGGAAGGAATTAATGTTGTTGACCAATATATTGATATTTGTCGTCCGAGACTTCGAGCTTCAAAATGATACCAATCTTGTCGGAATCCGTCGCCTCTGTCGAAAGCTTTTGCGAGCGGTCAAATCCGCATATAAGACAGAGAAGTCATAAATGGAGAACTGCTGCCTTATCGGATTAGGAGCCATAAATAGAATATTACTGCCATATCGGGTTAGTAGTCACCCAGAGCTATTTATCTTTTCTTAACAAAGTACAAAATCGAATTGGCAATCTAGTGGGAAATGATCATACCTCTTCTTTCCAGCCTTTTTTCACATACATACATACATACATACATACATATATATATATATATATATATATATATATATATATATATATATATATTTAATCAGATAGGTGAGAATTATATTATAGATAAGAGTCAAATCCGCATATAAGATAGAGAAGTCATAAATGGAGAACTGCTGCCTTATCGGGTTAGGAGTCACCCAGAGATATTTATATTTTCTTAACAAAGCACAAAGGCATTTTTTTAATTCGTTTTTACAGATCTGGTAGCACCCATAATTCTTGGAACTGTACTTATTTAGGTTCTGCTTTTTTTTTTCATATCATGCATGGTATTTCGTTATCTTTTTTCTTTCACTTCTGTTAAAACCAGCATCATTTAAGAAAGTAACTTATATTAAGATCCCCCCCTTTTTCTCCTCTGTCACCAAGTCAGTTTTAATAGCTCAGTTTTATATAAATTGCCTGAAATGTAAAATATTATGAACAGTGATCAGTGAATTATAAAGAACTGCTGGTCACTTCAGGTCTAAAATGCAAACCTTATATCCATGTATTGCTGAGGTTGCTGGAAGAATGGTTAGATAGTAATACCGCTCCAAAAGATATCTCGCATAGAATGTATGAGAAAGATGATAAATGTTTGGTATTCAGTAGGATGTCTTAGCAGCAGATAGAACAAAATGATGAAGAAATACACTCTGTGACCATGGCCGTGCAAGCAAGCACACGCATAACTGGATCAATAAAATCTGTTAGACGTGCATCCTTTCCTGATACGCATTGGTTTCCTTAGCAGATGAGAAAGATACAGGAGAATACAATTACGTCAGTTCTTTATCAATATAAAAGTGTTTGTTTTTTTAGTATATACGACATAATCACATGGACACACTATATTTCGTCAAATCTCTGAAGTTAAGCAACATTGACCTGGTCAGTACAAGATGGGTCACTAGTTGGGAATATTAGGCGCTTTATGGAGAAGGACGTCCATAAACCCCCGCAAAACCTTTTTAAAAATCCAAATTCGTTATCTCCTCTGGCGGAGATATACGTGCCATTGCAGACCACTTGTAAATTTAGAATTCCTAATGAACTTCCTCTTTGGAAAGAAGCCAGTTTCTATCCGCTTAGGATGAGTGATGATCCAGTAATATAAGGGCAGATGAGTCATAAATAGAATACTGCTGCCATATCGGGTTAGTAGTCACCCAGAGATATTTATTTTTTCTTAACAAAGTACAAAATCGGATTAGAAATCTAGTGGGAAATGATCATATCTCTTCTTTCCAGCCTTTTATCCACAGTATCGATTTTTCACTACACTATCCTTATTACTATTGAAGGTGCTCGACTGAGCTTTAATCTCTTAATCATCTTAGTAGCCATAATGTGTTACTTTACCACAACTAAAAGCTATTTTCTTTCTCTATATACCCAAAATAAGCCAGAATGTCCATAAATTGTGTATGTACAACACATCACCACGGGACTGCTTAATTGCAGACTATAATGCGGTCGTCTTCAAATCCAATAAAAAAATAAATATTTGTTATAAATGAGCATCATAAGAAATCTAATGTTGTTCATTCCATTCATGTTTTTTAAAACTATTATTTTCATTATTCAACTAACAATTCAGAATTTTAATTAACAGTTAACCTCGAGTAGCTTTTGGTCGTGCAAATGGTCAAATTTGCGTTGATTATAAAAGAACCGACCACGTGGGCCTCTTTACAGAGAATAGTAATACATAATTGTCATAAATATCTTCATAAGTAATTTATTTTATTCATTCATCTCATAATATCCATCATCATTCAACTTTAAACCCATCCATCTAAGTAACATTTATCAATGAGTGGCTTTGATAAATTGTTATTAACTTGCTGATTGTTTTCAATCGTTTAATAGGTGACGAGGTTGTCTTGAGACTAGATAAATACAAAGATCGATAGGTAAACATATACATAGACAGCCTGACAGTCAGGAAAAAAGAAAGAAAGATAGATATTTAAATAGATAGACTGAGAGACAGACCAGCGGGAAGAAGCAAAGCTAGATAAATGAATAGATAGTTATATAACGTTACCCAACACGCTGTAGCCTCAATCGCAAAGTAGACAAAGAATCGGAAAGAATTTCAAATCGCTTTTTTTTTCGTCGTAACAACGACATTTATTTCCTCATTCTCCCGCCACGCATGACTTCTTGTTACGGCTTTGACATCATTCGTGTCTGTAATGTACTCTCGAACTTTCTGGCCCATGTCTCTAACGTGATTGTACTTTTTAATGTGTTCTTCCTCCTTTTTATTATTTTTTTTCTTTTCTGGTGAGGTCATTTCGCATGCATCTGCGTCCACGCGTCCGCGCTCTTTTACAGTAAGATAGATAGGTAGGTAGGTAGATAGATAGATAGATAGATAGATAGATAGACAGAGAGAAAGAAAAATATAGATCAATATATATATATATATATATATATATATATATATAGAGAGAGAGAGAGAGAGAGAGAGAGAGAGAGAGAGAGAGAGAGGGGAAGAGAGAGAGATAAATGGATAGATAAATAGACAGAAAGAAGAAAAAAAAGATAGATTAATATATATATATATATATATATATATATATATATATATATAGGTAGATAGATAGATAGATAGATAGATAGATAGATAGGCAGACAAAACATAGATAGACAGACAGGTAGAGAAAGAAAGTTGATAGATAGACAGACAGTCAAAAAGAAAGAAAGAAAAGAAGGAAACGATAGATAGATAGATAGATAGATAGATAGATAGATAGATAGATAGATATGATGTAATAAATGTAATCGGAGGTTACAGGATGAAGTTGTTGACCTTCTTTATCCACTGCATTTTCTCCTCGTCCTTTTATATGACGTCATAACACTTCACATCAATACAGGTATTCAGGGCAAGTAGGAAAATAACTGTCACTACAGCAGCGTCATATATATTCCCCACTTTCGGTGAATACCTCTCGACCTGCTAAATTATTAATAGAAAAGTGTAACGATGGAATTACTAAAAACGTAAGAAAAAATGACGAGTTGATTGGTTAATAATATTTTGCATGGCCATAGCCACTTTTCTAGTTTAATAAAATGCGAAAATCTTTTCATTCGAGATTTAAACGAAGTACGTTGTTTAAAATTCTCGTTTGCCAGAGAAATTATCTAGACTTTAAGGCTTAAGCTTAAGGGATCTTAACACGAAATTCGAATACACAAATTCCTATATAATTACATACAATCAATGGAGAAAAAAAAAATTCAAGTTATCCTCGAGAGGTGTTTGTCCTTGATAAATGATGCCTTCTTTTTAACAAATTCATAATCGTCTTAGTGGTAGAATATACAATTGTTTTTAGTATATAATGTATATGTAGTTTGCTTGAAGCATTGTTTAGTCTGTATACAAAAGCTGAACACAAAAGTCAGAATTTACTTGGCCCTTATCGGCACTATTTTTCTTTATAGCTGCGAAACTTGGACTATGAGAGCAAGTGACCTACGCAAACCAATAATATTCGAACATCAGTGCCTACGCCGCATCCTTCGTGTCCAATAGAAACACTTTATCTTCAACGGTACAATTCGGAATCTTTCCTTGTAATACGCCTTCGTTGGTTCAACCACGCCCTGCAATGACATCCTGGTAAATTCATCCGTGAAGTCATCGGCCTAACACCACTACATAGCGCGGTTGTTAGCTCAAAACCTGGTTTAGGATGTTCAACAGATTCTGGGCCCTCACCTTTACGAGGTTCGTCGGTGGAATCGCCAATGACTTGCACTAGTAAAGGAAACAGCATTTGACCGCCGTGTCTGACCAGCCAGTGTTCAGGGGTTAAACTTGTTGGAAAGAGACGGTTGGTTGGTTGTTTTTGTTTTACGGTATATCAACCATTTTCAGGTTATTTAATGCCGAATCCAAAGATTTTGAAGAAAAAAAAAATTAATAGAAGATATTTGTTGTTTTTAAGTCGGTTTCTATTTTACCCATAGTTGGGACCCTAACAGGTACTACCACTCCGTGTCAAAGTGGACCTGGGAGCAATAGCAATTAAAGGGTGGCTCCACACTCCCCAAAGCCCGCAAGCTAGGGCCTCACCACTGGATATAGTTTAAGGTTATATCCAGGACCGGAAAGAGACGGCCAAACCGTCACAGGGTGTATACCATGACAGTGACTATGATCATAACCATGGCCATAATACAAAGGTAACTAATAGGCAGTACAATGCAGAGGCGTAAAGGATAGATACGAACTGAAGCAAATTAAGACATAAAACAGTGAAACGAGCAACGAGGCTGGTATGAATCATGTTTATATAATTTTACAACCATAACTATGATGAGGATATTTGTTATTTTTGTCCAAATTGAAAATATTTTCAAATTTTCATCATCTATGGGCAAATAGCTTCGCTGCCTTGTGGATGCCTTGGAAAACGCAGAGACTAAGGGAGAAAACTCTGACAAAAAATCTTGTCTCGATGGGCAGACAGTGAAGCACTGCAACATCTTTCCTTCAACTCCAGCAGTTGCGCTGGCTCCGACCGTATCGGCTTGCATTTCAGTCAGACTTTGTCTCCAACGCTGAGACGAGCAACTCGATAAACCTAGGTCTCCTTATCAGCCGCTCAGGTATCCATCTTGAGATGCAACCCCATCTTCGACTTTATAACCACAGCAGACGCTGCAGTGCACTAGACTAGATGCAGAACGCAATTGTCTCACGAGACAGAAGATTGCCATTACCAGTTTACTGCGATTAAAACAATGTTTTACTCAGAAATAATGACGAATTGTTATGTAGCTTCGAATAGTATAAACATTGAGTTTAAGTACAAACGTTTAATTTTCATATTTACGCCTTAAATATAATGTATTAATTAACTAAATTAAAAGAATGTTATTCAATACTTGCTGGAAACGCAAACGAAACTGAACAAATTAAATGCTTAAAAATTAAAATAGATCATTTTAGCAGTGGGTGGAGTGAAGTATTAATTCAATAATTAATAATGATTATATATATATATATATATATATAAATAAGAAGGAGAAAGAATTAATAAAACATGCTAAAACCACGAAAAAGAGTAAAGACATATTTAATTTTAAAAAAGGAGACACAAATAAAGTGGATTTTCCTTAATTCGCAGAGTTTCGAAAGAAATGCTTTCCTTCTCATCAGAGGATAGGAATTAGCAAAAAGTGGAATCGGATTTGGCTTGCAAAGTATTTAATGAAACTACCAGGAAGCCATATGACTTGGTAAAAGTGTTTAAAAAAAGTAGTGAAGCAGAGGGAATGGGGAAAAAAAAAGAAAAATTATTTCACGTGAATATAATATATAATAATATATATAATATAATATAATATAATATAATATATATATATATATTAGACTACCCTTAACCCGTTGGGCCAGTATGTTAGATTAGCTATGGAATTAATGTATGAGCGTGACACTTCTGACGTAAAGAAAGTAGTTTTTGTGACATAACAGAAACATTTTTATGAAAGTATAGTAAAACGAAAAAAGAATATAGATAGATTTCTATGAGCCGTTCTGTTTATTATTGTTTATTTAAAAAAAAAAAAACTTACAGCCATTGAATTATAAGCGGCTTGCCATACTTATAGGTTGCCATACTTATAGGTAAATGTGCACTGAACAGATACCGTAATACTTCAAGTTAAATTCAACTTTTGATATATCTTTTTTAAATGAAATTGCTAGTTGAAAGTACAGAATAGCTAAAAACACTCTCCCCATGTTAAGAATGGCTTTTTAAATAGAAAATGAAAATAAAATGTAACTTTTTCATTTATTTTAAGCAAACATTCATAACCCATTGGGTTAAATATTTAATTTATATGTCAATAAAACTAATTAAGACAATGCAGAAATGAACGATGTAAAACAACAAGCAGAAAGTATTAACAATTATTTATTTGGATAATTTAAACACGACAAAAAACAATTGGGACGCTGAATATGTACACAGTAAAACAATACGTTTTATTGTGTTGATTATTTATTTGTAAAAAAACATTTTCGGGGTTATTTATTTATGTTGGTAGTGTAGAAGAAAATGTATGAATGTTTTTAAGAAAGTCGTATTAATAAATGGAGAATAAATTTAAAAGAAAAAGGAAGAACGTGGGTAAATCGCCGTTGTAAAATGCTCTTATAGTTGTCAACGGGTCAATTTTGTAAGAAAATTGCGACAGTGTAGTTGTAATACAGAATAGTTGCAAAATATTCCCACCCTTCCCATGTTAAATAATAATTTTTGAATAATAACGCTAATATTTCAGTCCGCATGTCAAATTCTGCAAAAGTAGCAATTTGTGTTTATTTGTTTACGCTGTTATGGGTTTATGTTTATGTGCAGATGCGCAACCGGAAGTCGTAAACGGGATGTGTGGTTACAAAACTCATTACAAGGTCATTTGAGTTTTATAATTATATATATATATATATATATATATATATATATATATATATATATATATATATATACAGAGAGAGAAGGGGGGAGAGATTGTTTTGTTTGTGGGCGTGCGTACTTTTTCTCCCTTTGTAAGAAATATCGCATAAATGTGGTGATTCTATGACAAAATATGCGAATCTGTCAAAACAAACTTAAAGAGATGCATAGAATGTCAGTTGAATGATGAAGAATATTGTGAGCGAGATCTAAATAAAGCCGCTTTTTTTTTTTACATTTTCACCCCAAACAAGGCAAATTGCAACTTTGGTGAAGGGGGCTACTATCAGGGGCAACAACTACTGGGGTACTATGTAGGGATTTGGGCAGGAAGATGTCGGTTCACGTTACACTTGAACTTCTGCACGTCAGTACTGTTGGGAAAGCAGGGACCTGGAATGGAATTCCAGAGTCTAGCGGTTCTGGGGAAGAAACTATTGGAGTAGAAAGATCTTTTACATCTAGGGATCTCTACAGTGTGGGGGTGGGATTTTGCAGCCTGTCGGGTTTGTCGAGGGTGCTCACGTCGTGGGGGCACAAGTGATTGTAGTTCGTCAGAGCATTCACCACTAAAATACTTGTAGAACAGGCAGAGGGATGCAACATTTCGTCGATGGGACAGAGGCTGAAGCTTAGATGCCAGTTCAGGGCCAATCAGGTTTGCGACTCTCTTTTGAACCTTGTCAAGGAGCGAGAGACTAGTAGCAGATATACCAGCCCAAATAGAGCTAAAAAATAATACTCCAAGGTCAGAAACTAGCCAAAGATAAGTAGGTGAACAAATTCCGACACAGAAAAATAGTATTTAAACTCCTTTGTCAGAAACAATGGTCATGGAATATTAGAACTAAAGCACAAAATATTAAAAGCATAAGGGTTAATAGTGCCGAACGTAAAACACAAGTCCTTAAGAAGATCGATTGTATACAATTTATTTTTAACTGTTCGAAGATAAGTAAATGAAAGGTTAAAATCGTGTTTACACATTTTCAACACTTTAAGACAAAGTTCTCCTGTAGTAGCAGTTCTAACGCATAGACATACTCGTGTTTAATAAAGTTGGCAAAAAATACACTAACCGGCAGATTTTCAAAACATTCTCTATTAGTGTAGGGACGCTTAATCGGAGTCGGAATCGGGAATCGAAAAAATCAGAACTTTTGAGGGTGTCGGAATCGGAAAAATTGTTACCTATTTTCCGATGCCAAAAACGATTCTTTTTCACTGTTCTAATTTGTTTGTTTCTGGTTAAAAGTTCATTTTTCGTGGCTAGTACTATTGATGAAATGATAAATATTTATTGATTTGAAATTACGAGTAATACTAAAGACTAAAAATCATTATCATAAGTTTATTTCCACCTTTAGGAAATTGTATGGAGATTTTTCAAGGTTTTTGCAATAACCCCGCCCCCAGAAATATCTATATTTAGAAAGTTAAAAGAATTGGAATCAGAATCGGTAATTGTATCGGAATCGGGAATTTAAAACAAAATCGGCAATTGTATCGGAATCGATAAAAATATAGGAATCGACTAGTCACTATTTTCTATGTTTATTCACCTTCAAATTAATTTTATGTAAAACGCATATTTCGTAAAATAAATCCTTATTAAGTGCTCAACCTCTCCCATATTTCATGTTTCGGAATCTAAACAAAATATATTAGAACTGAACAAAATTTCAACACAAAAAAAGCTGAAGAGTTATTTCTTATTTTTTTTTATTTTCGTGTATAAATATATTCATTTTTTTTGTTTGCCTTGAATTCGTAAATAGAAGATGGAAATGAATTCGATATTTCCGCGTTTTGTAAAAAAACTAACCTCATGTTTCAACAGTATAATATAATCAGTTAAATTGCACAGAAAAAAAAAATTATTAAAAATAAATGATTTTTAAAAGATTTAAATGGGATAATTCCGAATGAACCGTTCGAAATATAGAAATTAAACTAAAATTTTACAATTCATTTTATATATTAACCAGCAAGCCGCTCGGTGTTTCCCGATAGTAAAATACGCATAAATATTATATTTTAAACTTATACAGAAACTGACATATGTGCATGCAAGTCTTGTAATTTTTCTCAACAGTTCACTTCTTGTAAGTACAAAAAAAAAAAAAAGAAATACTCGGACTAAAAGAGAAACCAAGTCAAGTGCGATAACCATTAACGAAGGCCTCATATCACAATAAAGTAATAAGTTTATCACGCCATTTAAAAGATGTTTTAAAACCTACTTACTTTTAGCATAATGAATATGTCATGTGAACCATTCACGCTGGCGTATTCGTGAACAGTTAGAAAACAGATAAAAATCAGACATACCACATATACCGCTTTCTTTTTCTTTTTCTTTTTTTTTTTTTTTTTAATTTGACCCATTAGAATCCCGTTTTCCGGATGAGGATTTATTTAGATTTTTTCAACGTGTTTGAATAATCTATAAAAAAAACTAAATATCACGGGTGTAGATCAAAGATTCGTTGAGTATATAGGTTGAGACATGTCCGCACGCACATATTCTCACTCTTATATATATATATATATATATATATATATATATATATATATATATATATATATATATATATATATATATATTAGTAAAATTAATATCATCATTCATAAAATATAAAAGTCATCACCAATTTAAAAATATATTATTGTAAAAATATGATTTTTTTTAGACTAGTGCCTGAGGTTTTTAACATCTTTTTAACCCCTAAAACTGGAAGTCCGTAACGGATGTATTATTTATGTAAGCATAAGGTAAAACTTATTCATACGTTAGTCGTTTGCATTCGCATAGTCAGTGTATGAGACAAGCGATTATCGCAGCGGACCAATACATACATAAATATTTTCAAATAATAAATTTGTATTCTTCAATAAATATAATCTTTGTGTAAATATCAAAATCTAACAAAATAAAACAATAGCAAAACGACGTTACTTCTATTATTAATTTGTAGCGCCTTTGACCGTCTGTCAAATTTACACACAATTTAGTTTTCAGAAAAATGATGACGTCACCGCGTACAAATTTAACGATTTTGTACAAAAAATGGTTAGACCTATTATATATATATATTCAAAATATAATCATACACTGAAACGTGGTTCGTCTACAGCTCATCAGAGTGGCTGAATCTGATGAATCGTAGACGACAAAACACGTGTCAGTGTATAATTATATTTTAAACAATAAATATGCTGCTCCCGATTTGGCGGTACCATATTCGTAAAAGAGAAAATTATTCCAACTCGCATTGAGATAAAAATGCACTTTCGTATAAATAATTTAATACATTCAAAAAGTATCGCAAAACAAAGCAAATAAATAACATCTATTATATATACATATACATATATATATATAGAGAGAGAGAAATAAAAAGGAACAAACCGTATTATGTGTTCATCAACGTTTCGTCTTTATTTCGAGGATGTCTCGAAATAAAGACGAAACGTTGATGAACACATAATACGGTTTGTTCCTTTTTATTTCTCTATTTTGTCGGAATACTATTTCCATTATTTTCATTATATATATATATATATATATATATATATATATAGAGAGAGAGAGAGAGAGAGAGAGAGATAGTGAGAGAGAGAGAGAGAGAGAGAGAGAGAAGACTAGAACTTCAGCCCGGCTTTGCTCGGGCCCTATGTTCTATTCATAACTTTATGTGCATATGTATATATATTTATTAAAAGTTTTACTTATGTCCAGGTGACCTTCATCTAAAATTTTTTTAGACACAAAATTGACGGCGGAGTTTGTTAGAGTCTGCAAAGGTCAACCTTTTCAACTTTGATCTCTTGGCAGTCAAATTTTCGCCCAAAACCCGATTTAAGAGCTTGCTGCATATCTGAATATCCTTTATGTATACTTCCAAATGTTTAGACCCAAAATTAGCTGAATACTTTGCTAGACACCGCAAAGGTCAAATCTTTTTAACTTTGACCACTTTTCAGCTAAACCAATTAAAAGCTTGCCCTGTGTCAGAATACACTTTATGTAAAATTTCAAATGTTTAGACCAGAAATTGACCGAGCAATTAAGTAGAGACCGCAGAGGTTATTTCTTAAAAATTTAACCTCATTTTAACCCGCTTAACATTTACTGTTTTTAAAAAGTTTGATTCATGTTCAAGTTATCTACACCTAAAATTTCAGATTTTTAGACCCAAGATTGGCGGAGGAGTTTGGTAGAGTTTTCAAAGGTCAAATCGTTTAACTTTGACGCCTTGGCAACTAAATTTCTGGCCGAAAACCGATTAAAAAGATTTTCCCAAATCTCAATATTCCTTATGTCGAATCTCGAGTCTGTAGACTGAAAAATGACAGAGTAGTTTGCTATGGATATGTACACACACAGACACACACACACAGACAATTTCACTTTTATAGATATATAGATATGAGTGTGTGTGTGTGTGTGTGTGTGTGTGTGTGTGTGTGTGTGTGTTCATATACGCGCGGGTGCGGATAGGTGCACGTGTGTTTATTTTTATATAAAGTGCTGGCAGCTGACGTGCCACCTACTGTTTGAAATTAAAATTTGTGAATTTCTATACGGCCTAACCAAGGGCAAAAGTGAAACAAATATGACGCACGTGTCCTCTTACACAAACATTCGTTTATTTTCTTTTAAAACTTCTGCAAATTAAAAAAAATAGGCATAATTTACGAGGAGCACATTTTTCCCCTTGCAGCCCTAACGCTGTCATATTATGAAAACAGTTTCATTGACATTAGCATTAGCTTATTTCGTAACAAGGTTTCTTATACTACTACTACGACGATGACTACTGCTACTACTACTACTACTACTAATAATAATAATAATAATAATAATAATAATAATATAACAAAAAAAGTGAAACGAATGCTATACATCGGAGTAAGAGCTTCTAAGAATATCCTTTCCTGTCTTAACAGAGACAAAACCAGCTTTGAAATCTAATAAACTTCATTGTCCTTTGCGAGTCTCCTTCTACTCTATCATTACTTTAATGGTAAGTGCTCGACTGAGCTTCAATTTATGATCCCCCCCTCTTCCATTAAAACTTTTGCAACAAAAACTTGTCTAGCTATCACATCCATCGAAAATTCCATCCACTATCCATCTCTGCTTAAAACTAAACGAAAATCCAAAATTGTAATTTTCAATGCTGATGTAAACAAAGTCATGTTGAGCTCGTCCTTTTACATAATTAAACCCTACCCAAGATCTGCCCTTACAGATCGTCGCGGTGTTGTCTTACCGTCTATCTGATACTCATTAACTCTTAACTTCCGGTCTTTTATAAGTGGCACTCCCAAGTTATAAAAAAGAAAAGAAAAAATTCGAAACCGTATCGTTGTAAGTTAACTATCCCTCCATCCACCCCAACATGTAGCGTCGGAATCGACTAGCACCGTACCAAATAATTGATAAGCGTCAAAATGTATGAAAACACCGAGGAAAAAGAAAGCACTCACCAGATCCCTAACTAGATGAGCGCAAAAGGGACATTGGGAAACTATTTTTCAACTCAAATTCCATCAAAGACGCAGGAAAGAAAGCACTAACCAGATCCCGACCAGATGAGTGCGAAAGGAGTTCGGACATCGGGAAAGATTATTTCCACTCAAATTCCAGCAAAGACCGAGGAAAGAAAGCACTAACCAGATCCCTAACTAGATGAGTGCGAAAGGGATTGGGACCTTGGGAAACTATTTTTCCACTCAAATTCCATCAAAGACGCAGGAAAGAAAGCACTAACTAGATCCCGACCAGATGAGTGCGAAAGGGGTTGGGGCATTGGGAAACATTATTTCCACTCAAATTCCAACAATGACCAATGGTCATTCCCGGAGAGAAGTAAATGGCAACAGCTGTTGATAACTCAAGTTCATTGGCAAAGGTTATCGGAAGAGGTGGATAGTACTGGAACTCTGGAGAGACTTGTTGTCATCTTGACTCCAGGGAGCATCAATGGTTGTTTAAGTTAACAATCCTCGATTACCTGTGTTAGAACTCCTATTGAGTACAAGGAGTAATATAATATCTTGTAGATTTTGTGCTTATATCTATTAGAATATTGTTTTGGTATTGTTCACCAATCATTTGAGAAATAAATATTAGCAATCGTATGCTCACTGTGGTGTGTCTGGTTAGGGAGTTGAGCAATGAGATATCGTGACATTTTGATTTCTGCACGTTATTCCAGCCAGGGAAGCCGAAATCAGGGAGATAATTTTAATCTCTAGCAGTTCTAAGGAATAAATTATTAGATTAGAAAGTTCTCAGGTATCTGGGAACCTCAATAGTGAATGGTTGAAATTTTCTCGATCGTCGGATAATTCTGAAGTATTTATGTCAAGGATCACTTGTATAATAGACATAAAAATGAAACATTGTATTGATTCAACAGAGCTTGGAGCTTGGTTAATAATGTAGAACCTGTTAAACTGAAGACTCTTTGTGAACCCTGTTCACGGAAGAGTGCCCGGTTGTGACTCAACGAATCTCATTTACATCTAGTATATATTTAAAGTGCAAAACCTGCTTTACTTTATTGTGTTACTCGCAGGGCTACCCAGTGTTGCTCGGGAACGTATAAAACAACGAGAAAAATGAAGTTGCTTTTGAACATAACTGTTATTCTTAAGATAGAGAAATTTTTATACGTCTGTGTATCATTTGCTATCTCAAGCAAAAGAATAATTTACCTACCCTCGGACAAGTATTACACAACACGTGTGAAAAATGCACGTTCCCTATGACAGGTAATTTACCGCGCGAATATGAAATAATCTTACCTTCCTTAAAACGGGTAATGTTTAACACATTTTAAAAATAATTTTAGTTACCCTCAGACTGGCAATGTAAATATATATGAAACAATTTAATGTACTCTCGACACGCATTGTCCAATATATATGAACAAATTAAAAGTAAGAGAAAGACATGAATTCGAACAAGTGACTTTTTATGACAGTTCTAATTGTCGTTTCAAGCAGGAAACAAACAAACAATATAGCACACAAAATGTTTAAAATACACACATACTGGTTGGTAAAGAAACTAATTTCAGCGGTTTTGTTCTATGATCAAATTGATTAGGCCAATTTTCGTCCAAATGTGCAAATACGGATGGAATATTTATCTGTGCATTGTTTCTGAATTATTTTTTCTGGAGATTATATGCCATACCATTAAAGGTACCATTTGCTTCCCGCAATGTCCAAAGCAGTTCTGCTGCTCTTGGTCTCCTTACGAATTTTTCACATTTGTCATAACCCAAGTTGTTCCCTTGCGACTGACCGTTTAATAAAGGGGAGATAATCTATTTATTCTGAATAAGAGTGCTCTGGACAGCATGTTCCAAAATGTGGTTTTTATGTGTGAAAGTGGCTGCGGAGGACGACAAAACCACAACCTTGTCAAAGCAAGAAATCATTCTAACGTTCATTTGACTGGTGTTATATTTAGATACTGACATATGATAAATATAGTTATATCTATAATAATGTTAATATTTGCTTGTTGCTTTGTATTGTTTTGTACGGCTCCCAGTGCAAATTGTCGACCAAGGAAGAAGAAACTTAAAACCGGGCAACAATGTTTCACTTTTTTAATGCTATCCAGATTTATACAACTTATTTAGTGTATTTTTGCACCGAAAGATAAGGAAACGCCTTCCGTACCTCACCTCCAGGTCAGAATTCTGTGCTAAGTTGAGTTGAAAAAAAGAATCAGATTTTGTGACAAAATCAATTACATTTATGTGGCATTATCAACCGATTTTTGTCAACACATATCATCCTTACTATGTTTTTAAGAGAAAAAATATTGATTACCTCATATGAATTGTGAGTTACTTTAAACTTAATATAAATCCTTAATAAAGGAATAAATGCAGGTAAATCATATGTTGCTTCACCATTGTTCAAACTTCAGGGCTTGAACAACCGTTTCTTTGAACTCCTGGAATGCTCAGCGGCTGAAAAATCTCTCTTCAGATTCCAATCGTAGTCAGCTATCATAAATGCGTCTCAGTGACCAGGATGACTGATCTCCGTCTTTTTCAGGCCGTGATGGAATCTCTTCCTCTACTCGCCACTCGTTTAGCACAGGTTCTTAGGAAACCGGTCCATATATGAAAATAGCTAGTGCAGCTTGACGCTCATGTTGCAGCCCCGATTTCTGAAAACAGTCGGTATGCTCTTGACAAGTTCTACGTAGTTTCTAGCCTTATTGAAAAACCTTCACTACTAGAACAAATGTATTCATTTATTTATTGCGGACTATTATACGCATCTTTCTTGGTTGTTGTTTCGTGAAGTCGTAACCGCGACGGGATAGGGACTCCTCAGCCGAGACAGGAAATCCTCAGCAATTACTGCCATCCACAGCTGTTGTCATCTCACCAGGTTTTTGGCCAAGTAAGCCTCTGGTCGGTTTTAGGTAGGATTGAAACCGCTATCTTCAGATTATTCCAATGGTTCCAGATAAGAATTGTCATTTATTTAATGGATAGCGGTTTCAATCCTACCCAAAACTGGTCAGAGGCTTACTTGGCCAAAACGTGGTGAGGCGGCCACAACTACGGATGGCAGCAATTGCTGAGAATGTAGTTAGGGGATTCAGAGTTCCTATCCCGTCGCGGTTACTATCTGACGAAGGCCAGGGGAATAGTTGACCGAAACGTCGTCAAACAACAACTAAGAAAGATGAGGAAAATTGTCCGCAAAAAATAAAACAATAAATAATAATCATCTCAATAATGAATTCCAATTAAAAAAAATATATAGAACAAATGTCTTACACGTTACCAGTTCCACTTTGTTCATTTAGTTTTCGAACTCCATATCTCTGATGAGCTGCCGGATATGAGGACTGTTATAGATGCCAGCTTTCAACTTCTTCATGATCTATACTGAAAAAGCCTGGGGCAATTAAGTGAAACAGTCAACGAACACTCTTGCCCAGAGCATTGGTGAACTGATTGAGTAAGTCGAACTTGATGTACAGCGAGTTGTTGATGACTTGCGTTTTCCCACACAGGACAGTTCCCTCGTGTAAGCCGAACAGCAATTTTTTTGAGAGATTTACAGGTTTTATTACTTTACTCTTATATTTTTTCAACATCAGTCCTGAATACTTTACGTCCTGGATATGACCTTAAACTATATCCGATCTTGCGGGCTTTGGAGAGTGTTGAGCCACGCTTTAATTGCCATTGTTCCCAGGTCCACTCTGGTCGGGAGTGTTAGGTTCCCAACTATGGGTTAAATAGAAACTGACTTGAAAATATATATATATATATATATATATATATATATATATATATATATATATATATATATATATTCTATTAAAAATTGTTCTTCAAAATCACTGGATTCGGCATTGAATAACCTGAAAAGGGTTGATATGCCGTAAAACAAAAGCAACCAACCAACCTGAATACTTTATGTCATTAAAATAAACATTTCCAATCCAAATAATTATTCGACATGGCCTTTTATCTACACCAACTTCTTTACATGTACACAAAAGCGTAGAAAACGGTATATAGTCATAAATAAAATACAAAAAAAAACTGAATGAGAATAACTGATGTGGTTTTGGGATTCAGTGCATCAAATTTGTCCTAAATCAGCTGAAACAAACGCATATAACAAATTATTTTATATGGGTTGTCTATGTCATCCTCTTATATATGCGTGCCTGCCTGCTTATCTGTCTGTCCGTATGTATGTATGTATGTATGTATGTATGTATGTATGTATGTAATATGTGTATTCTATATATGTGTACGCACGCGTGCTTGTGTGTGCACGAGGACGGCAAACAGAATTTTTTCTAATAAATGGAGTGCATAGAGTCAGCGACAAACACTTAAATATTAATATCTGCACGTGTGAGCGGGAAAAATAAGAGACGAGTGGAGACAGGTGGATACACAAAAAGGCACTACAGATAAATCAAGAAACTAATAGAGAGAGGGAGATAAAGGATTAAGACCTCTTCCTCTTTTAAATATAAGTAACATAAACAAAAGGTCTGTTTAAACATGGTATGTCTCAAGTAGAAAGAAGAAATGTTGCTAAGCATTTGGCGTTGTTTATACCAGTTGAGATACAGCCTCGACAATCAGTCCGACAGAGTCATGGCCATTTTAGTAACGTAGTGAGAATACTTCTATCGGACTGAGGTACAGTTCTGCGCAGATCTAGGAAGTCCTCTCTCTCTCTCTCTCTCTCTCCCTCTCTCTCTCTCTCTTCCTCAGGCATTATCTTCCCTCTCTCTTTGGGGAAGGGTTATTTAATTGCTGAATAGCCTACAGTGCCACGTACTGAGAAATCCGACGGAACTGCTTAGGCATTTATATGTATTATACTATGATTTCATTTGATTGATAAACTGACAAAGGAATAGAGAAAGAGAAACAAAAAAGAGGGGAAGATGGGGGCAGTCATTCTCTTTATGGACTCTTCTTACTACTAGGCGGTATATCTTTCTTTCTATCTAACTAAGATATATAAAGTATTAAGCTACATTGATATCGGTTGAAATACGTCATTGCCAACAGATATATATATATATATATATATATATATATTTGTGTGCGCGCGTGTGTGTGTGTGTGTGTGTGTGTGTGTGTGTGTGTGTGTGTGTGTGTGTGTGTAAATTTTGGGTCGATTAATCCTATTCGAAATCGGAAAAATCGGAATGTTAGAAGGGAGAGTAAAGAAATTAGTATTAGAATAACAAATCTAAAAATATTGGTCCTTATTGCCGATTCGAAAAACGATATTTTTTCATTTTATTTCTATACAAACAAATAAAGTGACACGATGTACTCATTTATTAGACAATTGTTGTTTACAACATAACATTAAGGGCAACGTGGTTGTCTGTTATTTATAAACAGTGTAACCTGTTAGCGAAACGAATTATTAAGGTGAATCACGGTAAACGTAAAATATGTAATAATAGCTCCGGTGATGACTGGGGTAGTGATAGTAGAAAATTATTAGAGGGTAAGTTGCCATGATACCACCTCAAGACATCGTAATTGGGAGAGTGGATCGTAGCCGAGAAAATGTAGCAATTATAAATTATAACAAATAAATATTAGCGGAAAATATGCATCGATTATTGGCAATGTTAGATTTATGTGCTGTAACGTGGGCCTTACGCTTGAACCATGTTTGTTAATGTTAAAACTCTCTCGGACCACCACGCCGTCTGGTACCGTCGAAAAGTAACAATTAAACAAAAATGAATAAATCAGACCTGGCGTTTTCTTTTTCTGTTTTAGGAAAAGGCATTTATTATCATTACTTTCAAAACAATGCCTACTTCTTGTTTTTTTTTTCTCATTGTCTATTTTGTCAGTAAAAAAAAACGCCGTCTCAACACCAGCTTAAAAGTCTCTCGCCGTCACTATGGGGTTTTTCTTTTCTGCCAAGAATAGGACGCAGAATTTTTTTTTATTCTTCTGACGTGAGTCGGCGTACACTTGCCAATTTACATATATCTTCACACGAGCTCATACGTTAAAGAGGAAAAATGCGCCTAATCTTTTATGCCTAGAAATTATAAAGTATAAATAAATGAAAGGCGACTTTTGTTTGTTTCTTTTTAATTTTTATAAATAAATGTATTTGTTCGTTGATAGGTTATCGCCTTTTTTTTTGCATTATTTTAGTGGTTTTTTTTCGATCATCGTTAAATCAAGCCTCACCAAAACTGAAATGTTCTTTTCTTTTTTTTTTTTTTTTTTGGTGAACATTCTGAAACAAAAAAAAAATTATTTATGAATTTAGCATGGGGGTTGGTGTAAAACAGAAATGAAAGTAAAGTTTAATGAACTTTCATTTTCTAGATATTCTAACGTTTTAAAACAGTTAATCTAAACAAATAAAAAAAATAAATGAAATCATTTTGCTTTAACAGACAAAATCGATATGTTTTAGGGGGGGGAGAAGAAGGTTCTACATTTTTAAGTGATTACTAGGCCTAGGACAGCAGCATATTCTTTTCTTTGTTTTTACTCTCGCGTATATATCCGATACAGTTAGACACAATTGATCAACCGAGAACCACATCACTCTACATAAAAACATATGATATCAATGGATATATACCTGAGAGTCAAAACAAGGAAAAGAATATGCTGTTGTCATAGTCCTAGCGATTACGCATAGTTTTATGGCCTTGACAGTCAAAATTAGTGAAAGTGATAAAAAATTTAGTGAATATCCCAGAAATTTTGAATGGCCCGGAATGATGATAATCTTATGTTTAATTTGTATATATATATCTCCCACTTTAAATCCCCAAATAATTGCAGGGGGGGGGTCACATGTAATCACCTAAAAAGAGAAGACTCGGTTTGTTTAGCTTTGTTTTTGTTTTTTTGTGTTTCTTTTGTGTTTGTTTGTTTTTTTTAGAGTATTGATTTTGGATATTTTTGGAGTAATTAGAAAATTTAAAATGAGGCAACAAGTTTCTTAGTAAATGTTTAAAAGTTTAAAAAGAATTATATCGGAATCGAAAGTCTGGAATAGAATCGGTAATTATATAAGAATCGGTAAAAAAATAGGAATCATTCCATTAGGAATATATATATATATATATATATATATATATATATATATATATATATATATATATATATGTATGTATATATGTGTGTGTGTGTCAAAACGAAACATCGTTAATTCATTACCCACTCAGCAGCAGCCGTATAGCGTAATGGTGAGAATCCTTGACTGTCATTTGGGCGATCAGGTTTCGATCCTGGCTTGAGGCAGTTGCCTGTCTAGCCGCACCAATGAGCTGCGAAACAGTACTGTATGTGGATGACCATATATATTTCTGTTTAAATATACTTTATTCCTTATAATATATACCAACCCTTTTTTAAGAAGCTCAGTGTAATTACAGATTAATTTAATGAATGAATGACAAAAGTCTATATTTCAGATTTCATGATGTTGACCATCTTGCAACTTATTTCTTTTAATTCAGTTGACATTTACAATTCTTGATTTTCTAAATTCAAAATGGCGTAATGTGATGAGGTATTTAGAGCTTCTCTTCAAATTTTCATATTTTTAATCATATCAATGCGCACTTCATCTCCTTTTGATGGATTGATGGATCCTATTTCTTCTGATGACTTAAGGGCAAAATAAATTCACTAATTGATATAGTAATTAAGTGGTTGATTTTGTGCTACGAAACAGACAGTGTCAAGAATTGTAAATGTCAAGTGAATTAAAGGAATAAATTGTAAGATGATCAACATTATGAAATTTGGAATATAGACTTTTGTCATGCATTATATATATATATATATATATATATATATATATATATATATATATTTAAATACCAAAAAACAAGAAATGGGCAGGTGAAATTAAAATTTCCTTAAGGCCTTATCGTCTGACCCTCTAAGAGGAAACGTCAGAATGATAAATTAAAAACTAAGAAAACGAATGAGGGAAGAGGGGAATTTTGGTTTCAGTTGGAAGAACAGTGAAAAAAAAAAAAAAAAAATTCTCACTGTTCAGGTGGTTTTAAATCAATGAACATCTCCAACTGATGTTTCAGAATCTTTTGTCTACACAGGCTAGGTCGAGAGTTGTTAATAACTAACGCCTCAATGATATTGAGATGATAGTTCGACCTAGCACTGTATAAAACAGAAAACCACCCATCGGAATATTGATCGGCACACCTATTTATACTCAACAGGTGATTGCCAATGGCGGACTCATGAGCTTGGGAGTGCCCGGATGTTCTCGAAACCTGGTGTAGTCAAATATCCCGAGGGATATGTTGGGATATTCTCATTTCTAATCTTTGGGATGTTTTGCCAACGTAGTCAGCTCCACACTGACAAACGAATTTATAAACAACAGAGTTCTTTTGAATGGTTGGCAAAACATCTTTACGAAAAGAAGAGAAAAAGGTTCGAGTTGTGTAAACTACTCTAAGCATAGTAGCTGGAAAACAACGTTGAGTAGCAGAAGAAATCCTTTTAAGAATATGAAGGCCATCAGGACCCAACCATGGTAATTTTAGATAAATGGGACAACGTGATGGACCAATATGTTTACCACTATTAAATGTAGTAATTTTACGTTCAATAGTAGATTTTATTATATTAATGGGATATCCATTATTAAGAAAAATATTTATGATTTCACCAAGTTCCGTATCAAGACGGTTTGGTGAACAAATCATAAGTGCACGATGCGTAAGAGCGCTAATTCTAAAATTAAATGTAGAAATACATTGGCAGTTCAACGTGTTTTCCTACAAGATGAAATCCTGTTTAATTCTGATACATATAATTCGTTACGTAGTAAACACCTTTTACTTTGGGCCACGGTTTGGAAAGAACTATCTTTCTTTGATAAACTCCGTTTTTCTAGGTTTTTATCCATCGGCGATAATTTTACCCGTATTAAATGGACTTCTTCTTATGATAAATATTTAAAAAATTTAATTACTAAGAAGTTTGGGATTATAACAAATTTGGATAAACATATATTTAATTATTCTTCTCATGTTTTGTCCAATACAGAAGAATTTGTTTTATCTGCTGGCTTACAATTTTGCATTCCTCCCCCTTCTGTTGATAAAATCTCAGTATTTAGTGAAATTGAATTATTGTATACTCAATTAAAACACCATTCGCTTATCTCTACTGATGAATTAACTAGTGTTAAAATTCAGTTGGGCGAATTAGGTCGGAGGTTTTCTGCCATAAATACTAAATCTAGTGATTTTGTTTGGCAGAAAAATCATTTTGAAGCGGCAAAATTAATTAGGTCTAATCCCGACATTTATCTTTCTCGCCCGGATAAAGGATCGGGCGTTGTTATACTTAACAAAACGGATTATATCTCCAAAATGTTACAAATCTTGGACGATAAAAGTAAATTTCTCCGTTTGGGTGATTTAAGCCATGATGATACTTTTCGTATGGAAATAAAAATCCAGAAAAGATTTCTCCAACTTCATAAAAGCGGATTTATTTCTAAGGAGATTTATGATAGAATCCGACCCATCGGTTCTCAAAGGCCTAGAATGTACGGTTTACCCAAGGTCCATAAACCCAACATTCCTTTGCGACCCATTTTATCTATGCTGGGTTCTGCACAACATGAACTTGGTAAATGGCTGGTTGATCTTCTTAAACCTGTGCTTTCTTTTTATTCGGTCCATTGTATCTCTGATTTTTTTCAATTCGTATCTCAGATACAAAAATTACCTTTATCTAAAAATACCGAGTTCTTGGCTTCCTTTGACATTAATAGTCTTTTTACTAATATACCTTTGGATGAAACCATTGGTATTTGTGCTGACTATTTATACCGTGGCCCCTTAAAATCTCCACAATTTCCTGAACGAATTTTCGTTGAACTGATGGAACTTGCTACTAAATCAGTCTCCTTTAGTTTCAACAACATTATGTACCGTCAAATTGATGGGATATCTATGGGTAGCCCTCTTGGTCCTTCGTTAGCCAACATTTTCGTTGGATTTTTGGAAAACGAATTATTTTCCAAAATTACTAAGCCAGCATTCTACACACGCTACGTTGATGATACTTTTGCATGCTTTCCCTCTCGGAGCGAAGCTGAACAGTTTCTTCGTCTTCTTTGTAACCTGCATCCATCTTTACAATTTACTATGGAGGTTGAAGACTGTAGCTCTCTCCCATTCCTCGACGTTCGTGTTTCTAAAGTTGGTACTACGTTTGAGACCTCTGTTTATAGAAAACCTACATTTACAGGGCTCTATCTTAATTGGTTTTCTTTTGCCCCTCAGTCTAGAAAAATAAACCTCATTAGCGCTCTTACGCATCGTGCACTTATGATTTGTTCACCAAACCGTCTTGATACGGAACTTGGTGAAATCATAAATATTTTTCTTAATAATGGATATCCCATTAATATAATAAAATCTACTATTGAACGTAAAATTACTACATTTAATAGTGGTAAACATATTGGTCCATCACGTTGTCCCATTTATCTAAAATTACCATGGTTGGGTCCTGATGGCCTTCATATTCTTAAAAGGATTTCTTCTGCTACTCAACGTTGTTTTCCAGCTACTATGCTTAGAGTAGTTTACACAACTCGAACCTTTTTCTCTTCTTTTCGTAAAGATGTTTTGCCAACCATTCAAAAGAACTCTGTTGTTTATAAATTCGTTTGTCAGTGTGGAGCTGACTACGTTGGCAAAACATCCCAAAGATTAGAAATGAGAATATCCCAACATATCCCTCGGGATATTCGACTACACCAGGTTTCGAGAACATCCGGGCACTCCCAAGCTCATGAGTCCGCCATTGGCAATCACCTGTTGAGTATAAATAGGTGTGCCGATCAATATTCCGATGGGTGGTTTTCTGTTTTATACAGTGCTAGGTCGAACTATCATCTCAATATCATTGAGGCGTTAGTTATTAACAACTCTCGACCTAGCCTGTGTAGACAAAAGATTCTGAAACATCAGTTGGAGATATTCATTGATTTAAAACCACCTGAACAGTGAGAATTTTTTTTTTCACTGTTCTTCCAACTGAAACCAAAATTCCCCTCTTCCCTCATTCGTTTTCTTAGTTTTTAATTTATCATTCTGACGTTTCCTCTTAGAGG
Organism: Euprymna scolopes; assembly: GCF_053919585.1. NCBI lineage: Eukaryota > Metazoa > Mollusca > Cephalopoda > Sepiida > Sepiolidae > Euprymna > Euprymna scolopes. The sequence continues at coordinate 74,484,378 of NC_136511.1, read as the reverse complement.
GTCAGACGATAAGGCCTTAAGGAAATTTTAATTTCACCTGCCCATTTCTTGTTTTTTGGTATTTAAATTAAATTATGTTTCCTCTGAAATTTCTCCTTCCATTTTGTTGTACCAAAAATTTACTTACATATATATATATATATATATATATATATATATATATATATATAGTAATTTATGAAATATATATTGCGATTAAGCTGCACTGAATATTCCGCGTTTCATCTATATAGTGGAGATTATATAGTGGAGATGGTAATTAATAAAAACTGAAGAAAGTGCTCAATACTGTTGTAGAGCAAATATGCGTTTTATTTTTTATTGCCGTATCTTTCTGTTAAGTTACATTATTGTATCGGCTACACAGCCGTTTTTTTTGGCCGTCTGTAGCGTCCTCAGACTTTGTTTCGGCTACACGGCCGTTTTTTTTTTTGGCCGTCTGTAGCGTCCTCAGACTTAAAAGTCTGAGGACGCTACAGACGGCCAAAAAAAACGGCCGTGTAGCCGAAATAATAATGTAGCTTAACAGAAAGATACGGTAATAAAAAACAAAACGTATATATACACATATATATATATATATGTATATATATACATATATATGTCACTTTGTGGTTGTGTGTGTGAGAGTCCTTTCCTCATAGGTTCCGAAATGTTATATAAAGATATTTAGACTCTCTAATGAAATCCAATTTAAACCGGTTTTATTATCACATGAATCCACTTTTCATTGTCTCAGGCCATATTTGTTTTTACCGGTTTGAAACTAAATAATAAAGATGGAAAACAAAAAAAAAACAGTTAACTTAAATATCTGTCACCCCCACCCTCCGCAATTTTTATAGTGTGAAAGATATCTCCCTTTCTTTGGAAACCGAAAGAAAAATGCTAATCGTCTTTTCATTCATAAACACTTATTGAGCCCAGACTCATCGAGGTCACAGCGACCCTTCTTACTCAACATTGAGTCTCCGCCTTCTTCTTTTTTCCCAATGTTACACGTCACCCAAATGTTACCCCTGTTAGCGGTGAGTGGGGCTAGGACAGTTTAAGAAAAAATTACAAAGATGTGAAACAAAAAAATGTTGCAAAAAAAAATTAAAATGTGTTCATGTATTTGGATGTGGAGTCGTGTTGGAATACCCGGCGTTTCACTCTGATTTAAATACGTCGAAACGTATAGGTACATGAACACACATTCTGGTATAGTGTGTATGTGTGTGTAGTTTGTATCATCAGAGCCGGGGTCTCCAAAGTTTTCCAACGGGGAGGGGGATTGCATATTGTTGTCTTTTTAAAGCTACATGGGTCAAAATAAATGAAAAAAGAAATAGCCTGGAGGTGTTTTATTCTGTTTTTTCTATTAGTTTTTTTTTTTTTTTTTTTTTTTAGTGAAACGGGTTCTCTAAAACCTCATTCTTTTTATGAGTTTCTGAACAAAAAGTAAAAACACCACACGATTTTTACACACTTCCATTAAAAAAAAATCCCAACGTATTCCATAATAGCTCCACAGACCGAATTAAAGACTTTAGTGGGTCGGATCCTGCCAACGGGCCGTGGTTTGAAAATCATTGCATTAGAGAATACGTCATCAACAATTAGCCCGAAATTAACTTAGTTTTCTTCGGTCGGAATCTTCCGGAAATTTACGTAAGCTGCCAGAAAAAAAAGACAACCGGATTAGTGCCAGACGCATCATTTAACCCGTTCCCCATATTAAAAATAGCGTTTTTTTTTTTATTAAAAAAAGCCATCTTGACATAGTGCATTGGTATTTCACGTTTTCAAATTTAAAAAAGGTTTTCCTTGATTAATGAATTTGACGTTTTCATTGCCAACGTTTCCATCTGATTACTTAACTTGCCAGAATATGTCAAAGTAACGTTTCTGGAGTTTGTGTCCTAAACTGAATAAATACCTCGTAAACTAAACTGAATAAGTACCTCGTAAACTAAACTGAATAAGTACCTCGTATACGAAACTGGATAAGTACCTCGTATACTAAACCAAATAAGTACCTCGTATACTAAACTGGAGAAGTACGTTGTATACTAAACTTAATAAGTACCTTGTATACTAAACCGAATAAGTACCTCGTATACTAAGCTGGATAAGTACCTTCTATACTAAACTGGATAAGCTACCAAGGAACATATATGTCCCCATATATTCAAACGCAGTAGTCATAGGTACACATAGGTTCCTATGTCTTAAAATACGTTTTCTGTTTCATTTTCTTGTTTTTGTTGGTTTTTTCTTTCTTTTTTTTTTCAAAAGACTTATCAAGGCCGGAGGCCACTCGAGAATAACAGTTAATGAGTGCAAGGTGGTAAGTAGAAAAACTGTCCAGTCATCATTTTTGGTGCAAGTTGATTATTTTAGACGGCGGGATAGCTAGAACCTGCTCACATTGGACTCGAAGACGATCATGTTGTAGTCAGCTGGGAAGCAGACCAGTTGAACACAGTTCCACGGACGGGCTATTTTTAAGATAGAAGTTTAGTTTATGGATTTTGCATTTAGATTTAGGCATAGTTTAAGAGTAGAGCAAATTGTTGGCAATGGTTGTAGCGTGACGAGTTCTTCAATTGAAGTTGTCAGTAATTAATAGGCCCATTCATGAGTCTAACACTTAATTTGTAGATGCATAGAGATTCGAATATTTCATTAAAGTTCTCCTTTACTTCTCTTTAGTTCGTAAAGAAGTGAAGAATCCTCTCACTTATTGACCAGTTAATTGTGTTCTAGTATATTAGCGTTGCCCAATACGCTTAAACATGATATTTTAATTCATGCAGATTGCGTATTTATTATTATGGAATCAATTATCTATTGGTTATTATATTTTACAAGGAATAATTTGCCCTGCAGACTAATTTATAAAAAATTAATTAATAAATAAATAATAATAATGATAATGCCGTTCATCAAATTCCGTCTGTGTTTATTTACATTACCATATCAGCTGATATTTGGGCTTGACGATTAATGGGCTGGAAAAGTCACTTTTGATTAATGTTTAGTTTTAAAATATGCAAACGAAGAAATGATTTGCGGCGATTTTATAAGGGACCTCTTCTTTTGTTGTAAACTGAATTCATTAATAAGTGGAAAAAAATTGTAAGGTACACCCGGACTTGAACACGGGATCATTCGATCTGATCTATATAACCGAGCTATATCTCCAGATGTCAAAAAGAAAGAAAAAAAAATCTTCAGAAGAAATTATTGCTAAAATTTTATTATCTTCCTTGCCGGTGTAACGTATAAAAATTCCCCAGTAAAAATTATTCTTTTTATTTTCGATACTTTTCAGATGAATTTCTCATAAAAAACAACTTATCTAAGAACACTGCCAGACATATAAATTACGTTTGTGTATAATTTGCAAAAGATAAACTCATCCGTTTGGGAACTTATGAGGAAAGAATTCACACACACACACACACACACACACACACACACACACACACACACACACACACACACACGGACACACGCACGCACGCACAAATCGACTTTTATATAATAATATAGATCTTTGTTGTGATCTCTTAGTCTTAACAGATGTCAGGACTCCATAATTCATATAATCTGGTGGAATGTTCAGCTTAGTGCTATTACCATAGGCAACATCACTCGGAGAAGGTACACCATTCCTCGTATAAACCACTGTGAAGTAGTCATATCCTGGAAATTTTATGTGCGCTGTGGACGATAACCATTACAAAAGTAAATACCCCTATTTTTTTTTACTCAAAAAGTTGCAGAACCCCGAGGACGGGAGTTGTACTATTAATTTCCTTTTGCCAGGAACTCAGTGGTGCATCTCTGCTTCTGACGCACGCCTATTACAGGGGTAGCTTTCTTAGAGTCTTACACTGTCAATAAATACAACAGAGAGATGAAACTTTGAACTGATGAATGCGTAAGTTCGGTCATCATAAAAATAATCAATTCGGGCGGAATAAGAATATGAAACCTTACTTTTCGAGTACTCTTCGTATTTGGAATATTTTATCAGGATTTACTTGGAGAAGGAAATATCCTCATGCCAGATTGTCTTGACAAACCAGCAGTCGCTTATGTTAAAACGCCCCTTCAACATAAAAAAATACATGACGCACCTTTTTAGTAGTAAAACTCTCGTGGCCCACACGTTGTATGCAGACAGTCGCAAGGAAACGAAGACAAGGAGAGAATTTGATTCACTTTTTTTTCAGTTAGAACAATAGACTTTTGATTACAGGTACTTCCAGAATAACGTCTTTTCTCTTGTTCAAAAGTCCTCTCATGCTTCGATGTTGCAGTTTCGAACACGTGGGACTCTTTCTTTGTCACGTCAATTCCTATCGCTTTCGGGTCACGCGTGTAACACGTTCATCTCCTCTTCTCGCGTTTTTCTATTTTATAATCGTTTTCTTTCTTTCTCCCTCGCTGTTACGTAACCTCGCACACGGCTTGATCATTTGCATACGTTGACTGTCGTACAGCTGCTAGTACTGCTATTGTCATACGCGCGTCCGCGATCTGTTACAGAACTGTGACATGCACGATTAGTTCCAGTCTAGTTATTTAAACAAATAATATAACATTGTAGGCCTATTTGGCTTGGCAATATATTAATACAAGAAAACAGGCTGGTGGCCCTGTCGGTGGGGCATCAGAATACGCCGACTTCCCCCCCCTGCAGAGGGTAAAAGTCCCTCAATGGGGGTCCTGGATATGACCTTAAACTATATCCAGTGGTAAGGCCCCAGCTTGTGGGCTTTGGGGAGTGTGGAGTCACCCTTTAATTACCATTGCTCCCAGGTCCACTCTTACCCGGAGTGGTAGTACCTGTTAGGGTCCCAACTACGGGTTAAATAGAAACCGACGTGAAAACAACAAATATATTCTATTAAAAACTTTTTCTTCAAAATCTTTGGATTCGGCATTAAATAACCCGAAAAGGGTTGATATGCCGTAAAGCGAAAACAACCAACCAACCAACCAAAACAGGCTGGTCCGTTTGAATGTTATCTAATCAATATGGTAATAAAGGAATCTTGTTTGTACTGACTTCCTGTTTACATTAAAGTGCTTCTTATCTGTATCTATTGGTCTTGAAATGCTCTTTCTGTATTGAAAATTTTCTCACATAACTAAGTTACGGTCTTAATATAGGTTAATATGTTGCACTTGGTTGAAATGAAATAATAAATGTGTGCATTGTTATATTAAGCATCAAAATATGTTTGCATCTAATTAGAGTAGCATAGTCTAAGTAATTCTGTGTACATAAAAGTTAACGATACGTGCTCGACAATCAGTCAAACATAGTCTGACTGGATAATTTTTTTGGAATTAGTTACTTACCTTAGGTATGTTTCTTTGCAGTTCTACGGGGTCCACTCATCCAGGCTTTATATTCTGTGTTTTCGAGTATTAGTATATTTCTAATAGCCTTGATAGTTTCTAATGGAGAATATATATCTGGCTGCTAACGGGTAATTTTTAATAAACCAGAATGCACTATTTCTGTTGGAGCTACAACAACAACAACCCATCTCTCTACCCAAACTACAAGTGCAAGAGAAGACTACACTTGAATAGATGCATGTCTCTCCAATAAATAAAGATATTATCACCTACTTTCTTCAATATTGTGAACACTCTATTAGTAGAGACCAATGCTTTTCAACCAGGGTTCTGCGGAACCTCAGGGTTCTGTCAGTACAATCCAGGGGTTCCGTAATTTCTAAATTGGAACAAGGAACAAGTAAACATAATGTTAAATTCAATTTCGAAAATCTATTTTATTATCATATACATATTTAAAATAATTATTGTCTAAAATTTACATAATTAAATTTGCTAAATTGTAAAAAACCTACATACATGAGCTAGTGGAATGTTTCCATGGGGTTATGATCTTTTTTGAAAAGCACTGGTATAGACATTAACTGTAAAGGGTAGCTTCGTATAGAATAATCACAGTGACACACGGGTTTTCATTAAGGCATTAAAGTTAAGCAACGTTGAGCCAGGCCAGTACCAGAAGAGTGACCATTTTGGTATGCAAGGTATTGTATGTAAAAAGACGGCAACACATTCATGCAAAAAAAAAGCTGACAGTGTTTATGTATCGATGAGTCAAACTATTATTCTTAACCCTTTTGTTGTTGTATTGAAAGCGGTTTTTGTAGATTCCGATCATTTTCAATTTCATCTTTTATGACTCATGATTGGTGGGACGATTAATCTGAATCAGAATCGGGAATCAGAAAAATCGCAAGATTTAGGGGTATCGGAATCGGAAAAAATTATGCTTATATCCCGAGGCCAAAACGATTCTTTTACTTGCCTTTTTTTTTATTTGGTTTTGTTTAAACCAATATCTTCCATTGCTGGTGGTGGTGGTAGTAGTAGTAGTAGTAGTAGTAGTAGTAGTAGTAATAATAATAATAATAATAAGAAGAAGAAGAAGAAGAAGTATAAGTATTTACTGATTTTAAATTATCATTAAAGTTAAAATCGATAGATCATCCACCACAAGTGTATTTTGACGTGTAGGAAAATTTCTGCATATCAACATGTACTTTACGAAAATTAGGGGAAATAAAAATCATATAAATTAGAGATTTATAAAGAATCGGAATCGGTAATTGTATCGGAATCGGCAAAGGTATTGGAATCATCACATAACTAATATATATATATATATATATATATATATATATATAGTAATTTATAAAATATATATGGCGATTAAGCTACACTGAATATTCCGCGTTTCATACACTTTAAGATTCTTCAGGCTTATGCACGAATTTTGTGGTTGTCTGTCGTTTTTATATTCGCACCTTCTATTAAGATTTTAATTAGCCAATCAGCTTTCTAGTATCCACCGCGCCCTTCCTGTCAGCCAATGGACATGCACTTATAGAACAAGGACTCATTTAACCTCTGGTTGACCTGGTTCTTTGTGTGTGTTCTATTTAGCCTGGATATCTAGAGTCTTGACCTGTTTTAAATCTAGGTTAGATTTTTTTATGGTATATATATATATATATATATATATATATATATATATATATATATATATATATATATGTGTGTGTGTGTGACAATTTGTTTATTTTCTATTTTTTGTTAGTTTTAAAGTTATTTTGTATCTCTATCCTAGAGTAAATTGTATCCTATGAACACATTTGTTCGCTATTTCTCTCCTACAGTTTAATAGATGTTGGGTTCTTTAAAGTACAGGATGGCAAATTTGTCACGAAGGCATAATCTACATGGGTCGTCTAGGTCTCTACAGGTGTGTGCTTGTTTTACTATTTTCCATTCGAATACCGGTGAACGACCGCTTTCCTTAAGTTCCCAGTATTTATTGCTAGCGTTTTTTAATACGGTGTTTTTATTGTTGAATGTACTTTTGTGGTCATAATATCGAGTTTTGAAATCTAAGGAAGTCATGCCTACGTAATATTTCTTGTTATTCGGGTTTTCTTTCGGAAATATTGTGGCCTGGTAAACTATGATTTGGTTAGACATTTATTTTGAAGTGGGCAAAGTGTGCGGTATCTACAGTTGCATTTATCTTGTTCGTTATTAGTATTTTTATTTTTATTTCTAGTATGGTTGTTATTGTCCGGAGTTGGTTTATTATTATTATTATTATTATTATTATTATTATTATTATTATTATTATCGTAATTATTATTTCTGCTAGTTATATATGTGTCGTTTGTGTTAGTTTTATTTTTGTCATGGTGTCTACTTTTTTATTGTTTATTTTATTGTTGTTTACATTGTTTTTATTTAATATGCGCGAATTCTGTGGGTGTGTACTCTAGGATAGCGATACAAAATAGTTTTTAAAACTAACCAAAACAATAGAAAATAAACAAATAAATAAATCAAATAGACATGAATATACATAAACGATCACACATCTATTTATGTATATATATATATATATATATATATATATATATATATATATATATGTACATATATATATATATATATATTTATACATAAACTAACAATACAAAAACAAAAATAAAACACTAACCTAGTTTTAAAACAGATCCTTTCTTCGATAAAACGCGTGCCCATTGGCTGATAGCAAGGGGCGCGGTGGATACTAGAAAGCTGATTGGCTAACTAAATCCTCAATAGAAGAGGACCATATAAAAACGATAAACAACCACAGAATTCGCGCATAATCCTGAGGAATCCTAGAGTGGATAAAACGCCGAATATTCAGTGTAGCTTAATCGCCATATATATTTTATAAATTACTATATATATATATATATATATATATATATATATATATATATATATATATATATATATATATATATATAATCAGCTTGTAGGTTCTACATTTTATTTTTTTTGTAGATTGTTACTAGTCGGTCATCAACTATTTCCATCTTTTATTGGTAACACGTGGTTTAACTTATTGCTTAATCTGTACTCTATACGTGCGTGCTTGTCAATAACATATAACGGGCAATGATTCTCTCAGGTCTGTACCGTATTATTATGGTTTTCAGCTGGAGGCATACATAATGTATTTTCATCTGAAAGGCGCGTTCCCACCAGAAATCTGTAAATGCTAGCCTTAAAGAATTACTCATTCATACGCTACTGCTAAGCACCGACCGGGTTGTCGAATTCAGATAAATATTCTTTATGTATGCCTAACACTCAATGTTTTTTTTTTTTCTGTTTTCTAAAAAAAAAAATTCAGTTGCTTCACATCAACATGTTTAAAAGATAAAACAGAAAATCTTAAAACGCGAAAACTTGGTTCTCAAGCGTGTAAATAGTGTCAAGAAACGACGCTATTTTGACCTATTTTACTGTAGCACTTATACTAGTGGACTGCATCTAATGCCGACGTTTAAAAAAAGGTTTCTTTAATAAGACCGGGAGAATCTGCCATCTTCGACAACCCTGTAAATTTAAACAATAAAAATAACTGTCTGTATCAACTTAAGGAAGGATAATAGTTACATATTTGGCTTAAATTAAATTTATATAAATACAAATTTAAATATTATTTTGTTACTAACATATGATCTAAATAAAAAACAGTACTTTACTGACTGATTAAAAATTTTGCTACAGCATTTTAATGGAATACACGTGTATTTTTATATATAACTAGCATTTCAGCCCGGCGTTGCCCGAGTGTTTGGAGGTGTATGTTGAGTAAAAAAAAAAAGCGGTCAATTTTTTTAAAATTTGACCCCTATTATGACCCCTTAAAATTTATTGTTTTGGGCTCAAACAAAGTTATTAAGTTGCATCCATCTCCAAGGAACGTATATCTAAAGTTTCAAGCGTTTAGACCAAAAATTGGCGGAGGAGTTTGGTAGAGATCTCAAAGATAAAATCGTTAAACTTTGACCCTTTAACAGCCAAATTTCTGGCCCAAAACTGATCACATAGATTTTCCCAAATCTCAGTACCCTGTATATCAAATTTCGAGTCGTTAGACTTAAAATTGACAGAGTTATTGCGTAGGGAAATGTACACACACAGACAGATACACAGATACACAGATACACAGACACGTTCACCTTTATAGATATACTATAATTTCAGCCCGGCGTTGCCCGGGTGTTTGGATGTGTATGCTGAGCAAAAAAAAAAAAGTGGTAGTAGGAAGGCAGGCGCGAACCCGTACCGCAAAGGAAAAAAAAAAAGAATAGGAAAAACCTGACGGCAATGCTGTTGCGACTACCGCCAAACCGGAAGTGACATTTTTTTAATATTAAGGCCAGGCAATCGAAAGGAGAGTATGACTTTCAAAATATCGGCGAAAAAAAGCGACCCCCATCCTGTAGAAAAGTGCCCAGTTTCAGATGAAGATATTAATGGTTTTAGCCATTTTTTCGATATTTGTCGTCTGAAAGGTTGAACTTCATAACGATACTGATCTTGAGAAAATCTGTTGCCTCTGTCAAGTGTTGGGCAGACATGCAAACATACATGCAAACATATATACATACATACATACATTTATATATTGGTAACTAAAAAGTCTCGACCCAAACCGATGAAAAACTTGCCCTATCTCTGAATACCCTTTATTTAAAATTTCAAATGTTTAGGCTGGAAATTGTCTGAGTAATTTGGTAGAGACCGCAGAGATCAATTTTTTACCCCTATTATGAACCCTTAACACTTATTGTTTTGGGCTCAAATCAAGTTATTAAGTCAGATTCATGTCCAAGAAACCTATACCTAAAGTTTCAAGTGTTTAGACCCAAAATTGTCGGAGGAGTTTGGTAGAGTTCTAAAAGGTCAAATCATTGAACTTTGACCCCCTTAACAGCCAAATTTCTAGCCGAAAACCGATCACATAGATTTTCCTAAATCTCAGTACCCTGTATATCAAATTTCGAGTATGTAGACTTTAAATTGACAGAGTTATTGCGTAAGGAAATGTACACGCACAGACATACACACAGACAGACACACAGATACACAGACACGTTCACTTTTATAAATATACTAGCATGGGTGCTCGGTGTTGCCCGGGTGTTTGGATGTGTATGCTGAGCAAAAAAATTAAAAACCGGTCAAGTTTATTTTTAACTTTGACCTCTATTATCACCCCTTAAAATTTATTGTTTGAAGCTTAAATCAAGTTATTAAGTTAGATCCATGTCTAAGGAACCTATACCTAAAATTTCAAGTGTTTAGACACAAAATTGTGGGAGGAGTTTGGTAGAGTTCTCAAAGGTCATATCGTTGAACGTAGACCACTTAACAGCACAATTTCTGGCAGAAAACCGATCACTAAGATGTTTCCAAATCTCAGTACCCTGTATATCAAATTTCGAGTCTGTAGACTTTAAATTGACAGAGTTATTGCGAAGGAAAATGTACACAGACACGCAGACACGTTCACGTTTATAGATATATATAGATAGCTAGATTTTACTTATAACATTATACTAGATTTTATTTAATAAATTATTTGGTTTTCTTTGTAACGAAATGGACATTTTTTTATACGAAAATTAACATCGGCACGTGACAACCTTCTGTCTTTAACATTTTCTTTAAATCAAATTTCTTTTTTTTTAATTTCTGTTATATGTATTCCATTTCTTTGTTGGTTTAGTAACAAGTATACTTCTTCTCTCTTTTTCAACCTTTTTTACATTTTTTTACATTTTATTTTCGTTATTGTTATCCTATTTACTCTGTTAGCTGACTACACATTTTCTTGTATTTCTTATAAATGGTTTTTCGAGGCGGGCTTTAACGATATAAACACTAATCTTTCGCGCAAAATAACAAAATAAAATGACTTGTTTTGTTGTTTTAACATTTTTGCCGGGCTGGAATGTCATCATATCCGAATTTCCGACACAAAAAAAAACAATGCTAATTTACAGTTTATAACATTGTTAGCAAAAATAATTTCGTTAAGTATTTATTTTTTACCTTCAGAACAAATTGTATGAAATAACCTTCACTATTACAAAAAAGCGGACAATGCAAATTGCTTACGAATTGTGATTTTATTAAACAAAACATCCAAGAAATTGTAAGAAACGACGCGACTTTTTTCTTTCACGCAAAGATGCCTATACGGCTTAATCTAATAAAGTTTATAACATTACAAACAAAACTGTAGGTTTTAACATTACTAAAAAGGGGCCGGAATAGAAGAGTAGACGACTCGGAGTTTACCAGTACCGGTGCCAGGTGAAAACGTAGAATGGATATAAAAATGATCCGTCTTTCAATGTTATTGTTAAATAAATAACCGTCTTGCCTACTTTTATATTTTACAGAAATATCTAATAGAAATGTTTTTTTATATAATGATTTGATTGTTTATTTTAAAATTTTAACAATATATTAATTTATTAAATACTAGTATGGGTGCCCGACGTTGCCCGGGTATTTGGAGGTGTATGCTGAGCAAAAAAAAAAGATTATTTTTTTAAAATTTGACCTCTATTATGAACCCTAAACCTTTATTGTTTTATGCTCAAATCAAGTTATTAAGTTAGATCCATGTCCAAGAAATCTATATCTAAAATTTCAAGTGTTTAGACCCAAAATTGTCGGAGGAGTTTGGTAGAGTTCTCAAAGGGCAAATCGTTGATTTTGATCACTTAACAGCCAGATTTCTGGCCGAAAACTGATCACATAGATTTTCCCAAATCTCAGTATCCTGTATATCAAATTTCGAGTCTGTAGACTAAAAATTGGCAGAGGTATTACGTAGGGAAATGTACACAGACAGACAGACACACGCACAGACAGAAAGACACACAGACACGTTCACTTTTTTAGTATATAGATTTATTGCTTTATTTATATTATTTTTTTAGAAAAATAGAATGAAACGTTTTTGCTTTCGCAACATTAAAACATATTACTTCGATATTACTTCACAAAACTAAGTAATAACTTTTACAACTGTATTGTTTACATAAACACAATGGTTGCCTCTTACATAGCCAAGTAAGATATGTATAATATAATTACACAGAAAAAAAAAATATATTGTGTATCGAAAAATATTATTAAATTATGCATATAATAAACATGCAAATTCTCTTTTTTTTTCTTTTTTTTTATTACATTTTCACCCCAAACAAGGCAAATTGCCACTTTGGTGTAGGGGGCTACTATCAGCGGCAACAACTACTGGGGTACTATGTAGAGATTTGGGCAGCAAGATTTCGGTACACGTTACACTTGAACTTCTGCACTTCAGTACTGTTGGGGAAGCAGGAACCTGGAATGGAATTCCAGAATCTAGCGGTTCTGGGGATGAAACTATTGGAGTAAAAAGATCTTTTACATCTAGGGATCTCTACAGTGTGGGGTGGGATTTAGTAGCCTGTCGGGTTTGTCGAGGGTGCTCACGTCGTGGGGGTACAAGTGATTGCAGTTCGTTATAGCATTAACCATTAAAATACTTGCAGAAAAGGCAGAGCGATGCTACATTTCGTCGATGGGACGGAGGCTGAATCTTAGATGCCAGTTCAGGGCCTATCAGGTTTGTGACTCTCTTTTGAACCTTGTCAAGGAGCGAGAGACTAGTAGCAGATGCACCAGCCCAAATGTGACAGCAATACTCCATACATGGGCGAATGGTGGCCTTATAGAGGTACAGGATACTTTCGGGTGTCTAGCACGGTAGAGAGAGCCCACCTTTCTTGCAGCGGCCCTGGCAATGCCTTCAACGTAATTGTACCAACTCATGTTTCCTGTGAACATTAGGCCAAGGAGTTTGAAAGATGGCCTCTCAGATAAAGAGTCGTTGGCCATTTCTATAGGTGGTAGAGAGGGTTTCTTGTAATTATTGAAGGAAACTAGTTTAGTCTTGGCAGCATTGAACGCGACCAACCACTTTTGTCCCCATTCCACCACAGATTGGAGGTCTTCCTCTAGTGTTTCTGCCATTTCTTTAGAAATGTGTTTATTCGTCTTCCTGTCGTGCCTGCCATAGAGTGTAGTGTCATCAGCATATATACCCATCTCAGAGGCAATTTTGTCGAGGAGGTCATTTATGAATATCAGGAACAATAAAGGTCCAAGGATAGAACCCTGGGGCACCCCCGCATTTAAATCACATTGTTTAGATGTACGACTGTCGAGGACAACCTGGATTTTTCTCTTATCTAAGAAGGATTTAATTATGTTAAGTATTCTACCAGTGATACCGTATGATCTAATTTTCCTGAGGAGACCCTCATGCCATACCCTGTCAAAAGCCTTAGATATATCTAGAGCTACCGCTCTTCCTTCCCCCACTTTGTCCAGTGAATGGTATATACATTCAGAGATTACAGTTAGGATGTCTGCTGTGGAACGGGCTTTTCTAAATCCATATTGTTTGTCAGTCAGAAGTTTAGCATCTGTAAGGTGATGGACTAGAGCATTTCTTTCGTTTAACCCCTCCCCCCACTGAGCTACAGAAACGCGTGGCCGGGTAAAACTAGTAAAAAAATAATTCATTTATTTGAAAAAAATATATCCTGCATTGTGTTATCTGGTTTCTTACTGACTTTACAATTTGATATTTTTATTTGCTTATCTCAATAATTTCTCTATGAAGCGTGCGACATTATATTTATAACAACCCATTGTTTGATTGGCACCTAGGAGTCAGAGGTGGCCCCCGAATTCACCTGACTTTCTGAATTAGATTTTATATTTCATTTCTGGCGACACTTTGGGTATAAAAGACTGCCCAAGACGCCGTCCTCAACAGGGAGTAATTCACAACGTACCTAGTGATTACAAGACGTGCTATACGTGTATCTGTCTATCTTTCTCTTTCCCCCTTACGCCCACGCAAGTAAACTGTTTCTTTGATTGTTTTTGTGTGTGATTCTTGAAAAGCCATAAACCCACTTCATGCAAAGAGCTTCATAATTAAAAAAAAAGCCAACGGTCGGTGTGAGATGGATAGATTCCGATACAGAAAACAGCAATTCTTTCTTTTTTGTCAGAAACATCGTTCATGGAATATGAGGGCTAAAAGACAAAATAAGGATAACAGAGTTTTTTTTTTTAATAGAAATCGATCTAGACGAGCCATGAAGTCACTTAATGTAAGGAGCTAAAAAAATTGCAACTTCAAGGTGAAAAACTGTTTGATGAAAAAGATTCTGACTTAGAAAACTGTAATTCCTACCTCTTGGTAAGAAACATCGCTCATGGAATGTGAGGACTAAGGGACAAAAAAAGAGAAGCGAGAGATATGCGACTGATAAAAGTTAGCCCAAGACTCACTTTGTTTTTATTTTTTACAAAGGAGTCACTTATCGAGGCTCGGGGGCCATTCGAGGATAAGGGTTAATGAATGTAGTGTAAAATGTAGTAATCGTTAGTAGTGGAAATATGGTGAGTTGGATTACTTAAGGAGACGGCTAATCAAGAACTGGTTTACATTAGACTTGAAAACGACTATATTGTAGTCACCTGGAAAGCAGGGAAACGGAAGAGAGTTCCACTGCAATGCAGTTCTAAGAAAGAAGCTTTGTTCGTGGAATCTACGTTTAGTTTTGGCACAGATAAAGAGTGGGGGGGGTAATTATTGATAATGGTTTCAGATAAATGAGTGTTTTTCGTGAAAAAAGTTGGCAAGGTGGAACCACAGAGTGGAGCTTAAATGAGCATTTGCCATGAAAATAACGATAAAGCAAGAGACATGCTCACCACGCCTCTTCTGTGGGAAGGAGGTTACAGGAAAAAGAAAAGAGCATCCCCCACTAGGCTACGAATTCTATTTTGAACTCTTTGTTCCTGAAATCCATGCTTCTATCCTCTTTAAAAATACGAGAGAGTTATCGAAAGTAAATCCGATGGGCGGTTTCTATTATTTGAATTCAAAAATTAACGTAAGAATACAAGTGATTTCGTCGGTAGACAAATGCAACCTGCGCGTCTAACACGTGTCTAATTATGTGTGTACACATCAGAAAATGATAAAGCAACAAACTGTGTGTGTATATATGTGTGTGTATGTGTGTGTGTGTGTGTGTGTGTGTGTGTGTGTGTGCTGGATTGCTGATATTTATGTTTGCGTTGTTTTTTCTTAATCATTTTTATACAAATGCAAATATTACATGATCAGTTGTCATTGTGTGTTTATGTAAGGTGAGAACCATGCTTGTCAACGGAGACTTCAAAAGTTGATCCGATGCAAACGACTTGGAAAATAACCGATCAAGTTTCCAACAAACGAGTACCCAGCTTGAAAGACAACTTGACACTCGGCGTCAATTCAAACGTAACGATTTGCAACTCGTTAGAAAGTTTCCGACACAAAGCCCTTTCAGATTTTCTTTCAAAATCTTTTTTATTGTATAAGGGTGTATTTTATTTGAAGCATTGTGCGGAGTATGTATCTGTGATAATACATAAGGCCCTCCCTCCTCCTCCTCCTCCTTCTCCTCCAAAGCCAAGACCACGGCGAATGTAAAAAAAAAATGGTGTACAAAGGTGATCGGAAGTAAACTGTGTAATTAGCTGGGAATCACTGAGAGAGCGAACGTGGAAGTAGTCAGTTTCTATTCATCATGGATGGGTGTTGGTAACTATGACAAAAGACCGGACACAGGATTTCTGGTCATAAATTATCATTTTTAGTAGTGAAAACTGGAATAGGAGAAATCGGAACTTTTATGGATATTACAAACGAAATCAGAAAAATGTACCTATTTTTCCATGACAAAAACGATTCTTTGAATTGTTATTTTCTATTTGTTTTTCTTTTCAAACTTAACTTTACATTGATCGTACTGAGTATAAAATTATAAATCTTTATTGATTTGTAACAATCAGTAAACCTTGAACTTAAACATCACTTTCTCCACACACAGCTTTAATGTATAATCTATGCATATATTACATGATAATCCGAAAATTAGAAAATAACACAAACGCAAAAGTTAAAAAGATAATTTTTAGTCGCGTGCAAGCGACTCTATAAGTCACTCCGTCGGTCGGTCGGTCTGTCCGTAACACTTTTGTGCTTGACCTTTTTGGTTAAGATCAAAGGTATGTTTTTAATTGGTGCTGTTCTTAGCTTTTATAAGCTTTCTTGGCCTTTTGGCCAAGATCAAAGTGTAGTATTTGTTCCGGTAGATACTGCAAGCAAAGACCATGTGTGGGGAAAACCCCACTTATAAGACCTTGGTCAATGTAGGGGAGACCCTTCATACCAATTGTCGCTATCCAGCTCCCCTACTTCCCGGGTAGTTGGTCCCCATTTCCTCTTCACTTCTCACATTAAATATTGGCCTTGTGCCTAATTTGCTCGGTGGGGGAGCAAATAAATACTATTTTCTTGGCCTTTTGGCCAAGATCAAAGTGTAGTATCTGTCTTACTACGTGCTGTACTTATGTTTGTAACTTTGATATAAAGTGGGGGATCACTTTTCTGTATTTATCTAATGTAAAATCATCACCCACTTTACAACCAGTCAGTCTCAAAGCCATTCAAGTCATTCTCCAGATCCATCAAGTTGTTTTTGAAGGATTCCAGTTATTTTTAAGCATTCAAGTCATTCTTAAGCTCAATCAGTTCATCCTTAAATTCATTAAAGTAATTCTAAGTCATTAACTTTTTATTTATTCAAGTCACTTCAACTCATTTTTCGGTCATTTTGGTTTATCTTTAAGAATTTCATGTTAATCCTACATTCACGCATTCATTCATTACACGAGAGAACGCGACCAATGGCTATCGGCCTTGTTTTTACAGAATCGGTAATTAATAGGAATTGATAAAAATATTGGAATTGTTTAATCACTAATGAATAAGAATCAGTGTTGTTCGAGGAATTTTGCGTCTCGGACGTCCACAACAGAGTTAGACAGAGATTTATCAGATTATGAGATGAGCTGATTACGTCGAGTATCGATAATATTGGTTTCAACAGATAAATTATCTTAGTTTGGTCGTAGAGGAACTCAACTAAAATGTCCACGATAGAATTTGAGGGCGTTCTTTTTTTCCGCGACGATATCACATAGACCACAATTGACTTTTACATAACGTATTTGAATTTGGATGTTTGTCTTATTCTGTATTGCTTCTGAGATTAATATATATATATATATATATATATATATATATATATATATATATATATATTAATCTCTTTATCTATTTATTTAATATATATATATTAATCTCAGAAGCAATGCAGAACAAGGAAAAAATCTAAATTCAAATACACATAAGCTACTATATATATATATACATATATATATATATATATATATATAACTACTTATAACTATATATATATATATAAATACTTCATTCACTCACATAAAATTAATATACGAAAGTATAAATTTATGCGTAAACTTTAAGTATTTCCTTCAAAGTGCTCAATACGTAGGTAGAGCTAGTTAGTAAGTTATAAAATATATATGGCGATTAAGCTACACAGAATATTCCGCGTTTCATTCACTCTAGGACTCTTCAGGCTTATGCGCATAAGCCTGAAGAGTCCTAGAGTGAATGAAACGCAGAATATTCAGTGTAGCTTAATCGCCATATATATATATATATATATATATATATATATATATATATATATATATATATATATTACGTTTGTGCAAAAAATATCGTTTTCTCACATATGTTACTTTTATATGCGATTTCTGAAGTATTTCATTGATATATATATATATATATATATATATATATATATATATATATGTGTGTGTGTGTGTGTGTGTGTGTGTGTGTGTGTGTATAAGGGAGTAGTCACCAACAATGTGTATTTTTTAACATTATTTTATTATTCCGTGTCATGGTTTTTCATTGAGAATTATGTTTGGATCATTGTAATAATGTTTTTAAGTCATTGACGATTTCAATGACTTAAAAACATTATTACAATGATCCAAACATAATTCTCAATGAAAAACCAAGACACGGAATAAAAAAAATAATGTTAAAAAATACACATTGTTGGTGACTACTCCCTTATTTAAATATAAATCTTTCTTTCGTTGAAATTTCTTAACCCATTATATATATATATATATATATATATATATATATATATATATATATATATATATATATATATAGCCATGTTATACATCATTTTGAAGCGCGTTTTTCGCGTTCTCAATCTCTTCATTCACGTTTTGCAGGATTTTCGATAGCGCGTTTTTCGCGTTCTCAATCTCTTCATTCACGTTTTGCAGGATTTTCGACAGCATGGACAAAATTCAAATCCGCACGATTTTCTTGTTCCAGTTCAAACTAAGCCGAAAATCTGCTTAGAAATCAACGATTCGTTGGCCCACGAAAACACTAACGAACGTGTCGCACAACGGTGGTTCAAGAAATTTCGCCATGGTTACATGAGCCTCAAGAAATTTCCTCAAGAAATTGCCTCGAGAAATTTCGCAATGGTGACAAGATGAAAACGGTCGCGGCCGGCTGACTGCGGTTGGTAACGAACATTTGAAAGCCTTACTTGAAGCCGATCCTCGCAAAACCACACGAGAATCTGCTGTTGAACTTGAGGTCGATCACTCTACAATCGTTCACCATTTCAATAAGGAAGTCAAAAAAGTTGGATAAATGGGGCCGCATGAATTGAACGAAAATAAAAAAAATACGCTCCTTCTGCACAACAAAATCGACCCATTTCTCGAGCGGATTGTGACTTATGATGAGAAGTGGATCCCATACGACAACTGACAACGTTCAACAAAGTGGTTGGATGCCGGAGAAGCTCCACAACACTTCCCGAAGCCGAAATTGCATTTAAAAAAAGATTATGGTGTCTGTTTGGTGGTTTGCGGCCGGTCTCATCCATCACAGCTTCTTGAATCCAGGAGAAACGGTTACGGCGTAAAAGTACTGCCGACAAATTGACGAAATGTACCAGAAGCTCCAACGTATATGCCCGGGAATGGTCAATATAAAGGGACCAATTCTCCTCCATGGCAATGATCGCCCGCAGGTTGCTCAATTGACCCTGCAGAAGATGAACGAATTGAACTACGAGACTCTGCATCATCCGCCATATTTAACGGACCTCTCCCACTATTTCAGGCATCTTGAGACCATTCCTGCGCGGAAAATGCTTCAAAAGCCGAGATGATGTCGAATTAGCCTTCAATGACTTCATCTCATCCAGAACTTCGGATTTCTATGCTAATGGGATAACTAAACTTGTTTCTCGTTGGCAAAAATTCTAAAGGTTTTTATTTCGATTAATGAATTTTATTATTGAAAGGAGTTATGAGCTTTTGAAGTTGAACATAAAAACAAACGACAATTTTTGCATTAACCTAATATATATTATGTCAGCTCCTCTAAATACTCAGTTCTTACTGTTGCGAACTCTAAATTATAAATTAAAGCTAACAGGCACAGATTATGATGTCATAATTATAAGATCCCTCTCACTGTCTTGACATTTACGCTTTATGTAAATGTTAATTTCAACTGTATATCTCGAAGTTAACGTTGGCCGTGCGTTTTTTTCTTCCATTTTGATGGAGTCAGAGATGACTCCATGACCGGGTTCGAATCTTCTGACCCGCTTTAATTGCAACTCATTACATTGATGATTACCGAATGAACTACATACTTGTGTATGTAGTTATTAGTAAAATAATTATAGTAATAATTATGTGTGTGTGTGTGTGTGTGTGTGTGTGTGTGTGTAGAGAGAGAGAGAGTGAGAGAGAGAGATAAAGAGAGATAAAGATAAATATATAGATATATGCATATATAAGTAGATAGAGGTAGTTATAGATTTATATGTATATATATATATTCATATATATATACACACACACATATATATACATATATATATGAGCAAATAGTTAATAAAACATGTTAAAAACAGTATGAAAAAGAATTAAAAACATATTTAATCTGAAAAGGAAACATAAGTTAATAAGTGGATAGTCCTTAATCCGCGGAGTTTCGAAGTAATACTTTCCTTCTCATCAGAGAGTTGGAATTAGAAAAATGCGGATCGGATTTTGCATACAAAAGTATTTGATGAAACTGCAAGTAAGTCAAAGATCCTATTTGATAACAAAAAGTGAAGCAGAGGAAATACGGTGAAGAAAAAGGTGATTTCACGTGAATGGATAGTCTGGTGAAAGGTAAAGTATCCAATGACGGTAAAATCCAAAAATGTAAATCCAAGAAAGTTACTTAAATTTCCATTCGCACAAGTAAAATCCAAGAAAATCGCGTAATTGGAAGATGGTCCAAAATAATCCAAATGGCCGAAATCCTTGAAATAATTCACAAATATGTACAAGGAAAAGGGGAAAAATTCCAATAATATTCTTAAAAGAAAAATAAGATATGCGTTTAACACGGCTGCCGAGTCAAAGTGTAATTAAGGAAAATCAGTAAAGAAGAGGGGGAAAAGAGAGAAAAATTAAATGGTAATAGAATTAAATATAAAACAAGATGACGTTAAAAGGCGCGAACACGACAGGACAAAAAAAGACAGGCCAACTGAAATGTACAGGTTATTACTTAAGAAAATCTCAGCAAGAGTTATTAAAAGACACTAAATGGGAATAAATTAATTAATTAATTAATTGATTAATTAATAAAAAATAAATAAAAATAAAATATAAAATTTAAAAAAAAAATTAAGGGGAGACAAAGGCCGGTATCTGCAAATTCCGGATAAAGCAAGTAAATATGTAAATAAATGCATATAGTAAAATATAAGTAAATATACATACAGGATATGAATGTGTAGGTAGATTGATATATCTGATAGATAGGAATATTTAAAGACTAATTGCAGATAAAAAACGGCCAAGCAAAGAAGAAATAAAGAATTAAAATAAAGGATTATTAAGTTATAAAGTATTAAAATGTATGTAGAAAAAACGATAAGGTTAAAGAAAAAGTATGTATATCTGAAAGGTTAAAGTAATAGCTATATAATTTCAAAGTTACCATAATTAAATTTGGATTTATGTTTACAGAAAGAGATCAGGTCGTGTTTATAAATTTATTATATTTTTACCTTGAGGGAAGTAATTATAGTTATAGCTTAGGTTGTGCAGAGGCGACATGACTTAGTATAAGACTTAACTTTTTTATGATAGTCCATTTGATTGAGAAGGGCGTATTATTAGAATTAAGTTTTTTAATTAAAGTGGTTAGAGAAGTTCCTTGTTATCATTAGAATTATGGTTGTTAAAAGAAAAAATGTGGTTCGATATTCTTTTCTTAATTAATGTTGTAGTAGCGCCGATATATGCATGTACTTTATTAAAAGCTCGAGGTCTGATATTAATATTAATTTGATGATTTGTATTAGTTAAATAGTTTGAATTTTGTTCATTGTGTTCAACAAAGGGTGGGACAATGATAGTACGACGACTGTTTTGGAGGGGATAATGAGTGTTGTTAGTATTAGGATGGATGTTAGGAGAATTATTATTATTATTATTATTATTATTATTATTATTATTATTATTATTACTGCTAGTTGTATGATTGTAGATGGAGGGGCTGCTCGAGTGGTATATTGGATTAGTAACTATATCAGATGGAGGATGAGAAGAAGTATAACTTGAAAACGAAATATTAGTGTATGTTATGGGAGGATTGCGTGGGAGCTCAGTAATTGTGCATGAATATATAACATCTTTATGGATGCAATCATTATTGAGTGGGAAAAGATGTTTGTTATTACAATTACAGTTAGTTTTGGGTTTAATTGGGAAAGGGATTTTTTGGGCTGATTTAATTTTTTTGTTATTAGATGTTTAGATTCTTTGTGGTAAATTAGGCATTGTTGTATAAGAAATCCCGATTGAGTTTTTATTGAATATATGTGTGGGTATTTGAAAAAGCTTTGTACAATGTTGAAGAATTCCTTAGGTATATTAGTTTTGACATTTACGCTAAATGGAGGATTAAACCAAATATTTTTCTTTCTCCTGTTGCGACTGGGTGGGTTAGAGGTATTACGATTACTATTTTTGTTTGGATTATATATGTAGACTGGTACATTGTTATTGATAGCGGCAAATTCTGTTATTTGAACTGGTTTCTTGCGAGTCATATTGTGTGTGTGGCTACAGATTTAAAGCGGTCAGCAGGAGGAGCATAATGGTTGTATTTAATATTTTCCTTGTGTCCTGAGTTCCTTAAGGCATTATTGAAGAAAGTAGCATTGTGATTAAAAGTTTCTTTTTATCAGCAGAAAGAGCAGAAATTCTTCTAGAGACGGATGGTACTATAGGTTTTATAATTGGGTTCGGGTGGTTAGAAGATTTATGGAAGTATAAAAGCGTAAGATTAGGTTTATGATAGGGGCTATGAGTTTCGGTGTTAAGATTAAGTGTAACATCTAGAAAATTTGAAGTTTTTTGTTTGGTTCGATAATTATAGAAAGGCCAAAGTTATTAAAGAAGTTTTGTAATTTTTTAATCGTCTTGTTGTACTCTCTGGCCTGGCTGTTGTAGTAAAAAGGGCATCATCTCTATAAAAGCCCTCTTGGATATGTTTAAAGTGGTATTTAAGTTCTTTCAGTAAGAAGAGTCCCATTAAATCGGTAACTTCTGCAGAGTCAGAAGCACCCATTAAGATGTAAAAATTATCAGGGGTGCCATTTCTAGTCCAAAACTTATTGTTAAATTGTATAAGGGATTTTCTCGCTAGAAGAATTAATTTAATTTCTAAATTAGTTAAGTCAGAATTTCTTTTAGCAAAGATAAGAGTCGTATTTAAAAGGATCGGAGCAATTGATTGATAATAATTTTGGATGTCGAAAGTTAGGAAGTTAAGGAGGTATTTATTTTTAAGGGAAACAAACCAGTTAATTACGGAATCTGAATTTAGCCAAAGAGTGAAACTTAGGGATGATTCTACCTAAGAAATTTTTGCTTGCAGCACCTTATTCAGACTTAGATGAGCAGATCAATCTGATGGAGGGGTTGTCATAGAAATTAGGTTTATGATCCTTGAGGGTGAAGATAGGGGTACCCGGAGAAATTATTTCAGTGAAGTTATGAAAATTCATAGAAGTCAGTAAATGTTTAGCTTCAGAATTAATGGAGTCTAAAGTCTTAGAAGGGACTATTTTATAAGATTTATTAAGTTCTCTATACAAATATATATATATATATATATATATATATATATATATATATATATATATGTAGAATAGTCAAGTTTATAGTAGTGTTTGTCATATCAGCAGGGACAAATATATGTTTATTCTTTTTAACTTTTTCGGCAAAATTATTTATTTTTCGAGTAACCGGATTATAAAGATATATTTGTTTCTTAAATTTAACTTTTTGACTAACTTTAACATGGAATTTTCAAACTCCTCAAGGTATTTGGGATAGGCAGATGTTATTAATCCGTAAAATTTGGCAGCAATTCTATCGATTTTCTGTTGTATGCATAACCCGATCCCCAATTTTGCTAATTCCTACCCTCTGATGAGAAGGAATATATTTCTTCGAAGCTCCGCGGATTAAGGACTATCCACGTATTAAGTGTTTCCTTTTCAGATTAAATATGTTTTTCACTCTTTTTCAAAGTGTTTATAATATGTTTTATTAACTATTTGCTCTTATTTTAAGCTCTATCTCCTATTTGGTTTTATCGAGCTTTTACATCTGGTTGAGATTACATTATACATATTAATTATTTGATATTTATAATATACTTTAGTTTTAACATCTTGGATCATTTTGGTAAATTTGATTGTAATTTTATTTCATATATATATATATATATATATATATATATATATATATATATATATATAGTTTGTCTGAGAGATAGATAAATAGATAGAGATATAGGAGTAGATACATATAGAATTAAAGCTATAAACAGATAAATTTATATGGCTAAGTATCGCATTGTCTGTCAAATTCAAAATTTTACAGCAAGTGATTGGACATACTCAAATCACTAGTACCTACTTAATGTAAATGCCCCCGACAAACCAGACAAGCAGCAAATTACCACCCCTAAACTATAGATGCTGTAAAGTCTTCTACTAAATAGCTTCTTCCCTCGAACTGTTGAATTCCCTCCCAGGCCCTTAACTACCTGATTCTACTAACATGCAGAAGTTCAAGTATAACATGAACAGAAATTTTGCTGGCCAACTCCCTACTATGTCTCCCGGCAAATTTGGTCACTATTAATTTGGTCACTATTAATAGTCCCTTACGACTTAGCAGTACGGTTCTTGTTTGGAGTGAATAAACTGTATATATATATATATATATATATATATATATATATATATATATATATATATATAGAGAGAGAGAGAGAGAGAGAGAGAGAGAGAGAGAGAGGGAGAGAGAGAGAGAAAGAGAGACAGACAGACAGAAACAGAGACAGAGAGAGAGAGAGAGAGACAGAGACAGACAGACAGAATAAGAAACTGTTTAGGTATATATGCATATGTATTTAGGGTAAGAAACTGATATGTTTCTTAGGATGGCTTTTTAGTGTCCAACAGGAAAAAGAAGGAATAATATATTGCTGTGCTGAAATAGGGATGAACGGCTGATGAAAAAACAACACAGAATTTTGAATGAATTTGGAGTTAGCCAAAGTAGCGACACCAAAGAGCGTGACATTAGTAAAAAGGACGACGGCATGTGGAGCAGTAGCTGCTCCCTTCTTTATTCTTTTGGGTGGTATCACTTTAAGATAAATTGTTGCTTTGGCAACCGCATAAATAAATATTAAGACTCGATTAAGAAACGATTCAAAGCGTAGTGTGTGTGTGTGTGTGTGTGTGTGTGTGTGTGTGTGTGTGTGTGTGTGTTTTAGTCCAAAGAATGCGAGAGAACGAAAATAAAGTTCTTTTGGGCAAAAGATTATTTAAAGGGCATTTTGCATTTTATACATCAACAAATAGCAAATACATGAAAAGATTTGTATTTTTCATATTAATTATTTTGTGTGTGTGTGTGTGTGTGTGTGTGTGTGTGTGTGGGTGTGTGTGTGTGTGTGTGTGTGTGTGTATGTGTGGTTGCGTATAATCTATGTATATACACTAGGGACCTCCAAACCGAACGATTGAATTCAAATATCTATTTCACACGATGCAATTTTAATATAGGTAAATATTATCATAAATTTCAGTATAATCCTAAATAAGACTGATCAACTAAACTACGTTTCTACGTGAATCCCATCTCTCTTTCGTTTTATAATATCCGTACAATATATCGGCATTTTAATCTTATATAAATCGAGAAAGGTTTAATAAATATATCAGATTTACTGTTTTTTAATTCATGATGCTGTATTAAGTGGAAATAAATGGTTTATTCTTATAAAAATGCACAATAATAATGTACAATGATTCTTCCTTTATCTTTCATTTATCTATATCATTATTGTTTATATAATTATATTACATATTATATTATGATATTATATCTATTATTATATTATATATTATATTAATATATTTTATCGTTTATTATATTATTATAATTATCTATATTATTATGCTGTAATTTATCTTGTTATTTCTTTGTTTAGTCCGTACGTTACGTTTGAAATACGGCAAATATAATTTTTAAAGCAAAACTGCTTTCAAAAGGATAAATTCGCGAGACTTGGCTTTAAAAAGGCCAATCAGGCAACCTTGTACAGTAATGTGAGCTTAACCTACCTCTGATGTAACCTCGTTTTCGAATATTATTGTAATAATAATAATAATAATAATAATAATAATAATAATAATAATAACTAGCGAGGCCTGTGGAAATTCCACAGCGGCATTTTTCATATGTAATATATTGTTGCTGGGTATTATATGGGCGTTCTGTTCAGCATGAAGGAAGGCACAATCATATTATTCTAGCTCTTTTATTAAAACTGTACCGCCCCCTTACTAAAATAATAACGTTGATATATTTCCTGGCCTGATTATTTTATTACAAACACACTGGTCAGTTAACTCACATTTCATCATTTTTCATAATTATTTAATATGTTACTATGTTGGACAATAATTTATCCTAATTTTAACCCACATTATCGCCTCTACCCTTACTAAAATAAAAAATAATTTATTGTAACTCACATTTCATTATTTTTAATAATTCTTGGATATGTTACTAATTTCGACAATAATTTCTCATCATTTAAACGTACCATAACGCACACCCTACTAAAATAATAAGCATCCTATAGTGTATAGCCAGATTATTTCGTTACAAACACACCAATCAATTATCTACCATTTCATCATTTCTCATAATTATTGGACATGTTACTAATTTCGACAATAATTTTTCATAATTTAAACCATCCTTATCTCTCTTTACTAACATAATAACTTTCATATATTGTCTGGACTGATTTTTTTATTATAAACACACCAATCAATAAACACACATTTCATCATTTTTCGTAATTCTTGGATACGTGACTCATTTCGACCATATATTTTTGTAATTAAACCTATCCCTATCGCTCTCTCTTACTAAGATAATAACTTTGATATATTGTCCGGGCTAATCATTTAATTGCAAACACACTAATGTATTAAATCACGTATTATCATTTTTCATAATTCTTGGATATGTTAATAATTTCGACAATCATTTTTCATAATTTAAACCATCCTTATTGCCCTCTCCTACTAACATAATAACTTTGATATATTGTCTGGGTTGATTATTTTATTATAAACGAACCAATCAATTAACTCACATTTCATCATTTTTTTCCTAATTCTTAGATATGTTACTAATTTCGACAATAGTTGTTTATAATGAAACCCATCCTTATCGCCTTCTTTTACTAAAAATTTAACTGTGATATATTGTCTAGGCTGATTATTCCATAAAAACACAACTATCTATTAACACATTTCCTGGCAAAGGGTACCGCAATTATAGGAGCCTATTATGCTTCACTTTTGAGGAAATTAAGGGAAGCTATCAAAATCAAGAGGCGGTGCAAGATCAGCAAAGGTGCCCACCTTATTCAGGACAACGTTCCGGTCCACAACTCGCATGTCGCCAGATCAGAAACACGAGCGTGTGGTTATGAAATCCCTCCTCATCCTCCCTACTCTCCTGACCTTGCACCCTCTGATTTTCACCTGTTCCCAGCCATCAAGTTGTGTTTGAAAGGAAAGCGTTTCCCAGATGATGCAGCCTTGATTTCTGAAGTCACGTGTTCAAGTCTATTATAAATAGGTTTTTGTTAAACAGTCCTCTTAAATGATTAAACCATAGCCAAGTTCCAATATAATCGATCATAGTGGTGTTGTCTCACCGGCCGTCTGACACATTAATACTTATCCTTGAGTGGCTCTTGCGTCTTGATAAGCGATGGCTTGAATTGAACAGCGTATTACCATTCTTCTTTTTAGTTTTTAATTTTCAAATTATAAAAAGAAAACAAAAAAAAAATCAACTTTTCGTCGCGGCGCGAACGCAGACCTTACAAAATTATTCTAAAAGCGTATATACAAAGTTAATACCATAGATGGGTTTCTTGACAAATAATACATTCGACAATATCCGTGTTTTATCTTGGTATATTGCTTTGTTTTCAATTGTATCCGAGGACAGTAAGATTGATAGAAACCTCAAATAGAGACAGTGCTTTATATCACGCATATTCTTTATGTGTTTTGTGTGTGTGTGTGTGTGTGCGTGTGTGTGTGTGTGTGTGTGTGTGTGTGTTTATTTTTTAGTTAAGCATTCGGCGTAGGATCAGATTGTATCCCTTATTTTCTTGCCTACCCATGGGGGCAAAATTATAAAACAAGGCCGAGTATTAATTTAAAGTTTTAATCCGGCTACTTTACAAAGGTTACACTTGATTGGAGCATTGACTGAAAATAGAATACAAGAGATACTACGCTTTGTATTAATTATTTGCGGGGAAATTTCTATTTACAAATTATGCACGAAGCCATCACAAATGTGAGGGGTTCGAATGTGTGGCGATGACGTGTGATTACTTTTTATCTATTCTCCTTTTAACTAGACTTATTTTAACTTTCTCATAAAACACCATTTTCTTTCATTTTCTCACTAATTCCGCATCGCATTCATTTCAGCAAACTCTACAATAACACATTTACCAGAAGATCGAGCCTACTTCAAATATCGTCAATGGTTTTAACTTATATTTATTCACATAATATTAAATATTTGATAAAAATATATCGAGGCGTAGAACAACGGCAGAAAGGTGATGTTGGCTCAATGGTTAAAAATGCCGTGTGACAACTGACAGTCCACAGAAGCACTTTCTCTTAGGAATGTTGGCGACTCCGCATGGTCTTTCCCATAAGTAACCGATATCGAATTAAAGAGATTTTCTACTAGAATGATATTGGGGAAACGAATGCAAACATAAATCATCATGAATGGTGCTTCAAAACAAAAAACAAGGACGAAAAAAAAAACATGAAATGAAAAACAAACCATACAAAATATATTGCAGGATAATAAGACCCTTACAACCTTTTTTTGTGATGGATCGGTTTTCTGGTATGTTTAGAACCGAAAACAGACCGACAAATCTCGAAATACGAGTAAAGTATAAGCGGGAGTAAAATTAATAAATACAAAAGTTGTTTTCTTTTTTTCATTCATCACCACTATATTATCATCAAAACGGATGACTTAGATTTTATCTACTTACCCATAAAGGACTGTTGAAATACTGTATATCTATAATATAAAGCTGAACGTCTGTGTGTGTCTGGTCACGATTAGGCTCCTATATGGTTGACTATTGTAGAAAACTGATTACATATAATGATAGAAGATGTATCGAAACACAGAAATGGGTATGTTTGGTCTGGCATAATGATGATTCTTTAAAATTGTGGGGTTTGCGTACGCGCCTCGTCCACAAAGTATGGAAATAAAAAATTAAAAATTAAAAAAAAACGTTTACAAGTGTTTTTGATATAGATGTACATAATAATACTTTGATAAGTATGTTTTAACTTAAATAGGGATGATGTAATAAAATTGTGGGGTCTGCGTTCGCGCCTGGCCTCCATAGAATGGAAATATGCACAAACTTTAATAAAGACTTTTCATATCTATAGATAGGTAGACATATATATATATATATATATATATATATATATATATATATAGAGAGAGAGAGAGAGAGAGAGAGAGAGAGAGATAGATAGATAGATAGATAGATAGATAGATAGATAGATAGATAAAATTATTTATGAAAAAAAATAGATTACTGGAGTGCCATCAGCTATAATCGAAACGGAAACCAAAACTTATGAAGAATTCTTGGTAAAATTATTCAGGACAAGAAATGAAAGTACATAACAATTAAGCGACCAGGATGTAAGCGTGACACAGAAAACAACACTCACGCTATCGTATTAATATATAGATAAAGTAATGAAATAAGATAAACCTCAATATGTCTCAACGTCTAAAAAAAAGGGGGGTTGTACGTGCACACACATACACACAGAATAGGCACAAGTCACTAGCCTTAGCCGACAACACTCGAAAAGCAAAGCAGGTTTTAGGAGAGACACTTTTACGTTTTAAATTTAGCTAATTGTTTCTATCGTTTTCAAAGCGTAAGTTTCGTAGTAAAATGAACTGTACTTTTCACTTAATCCTACATTATATCTGTCTCTCCGTTATGAATAGAGGCTGAAGTAAACCCGACACAGGCGTCTAAATATTGGTACCCATTTTTTTCTGATGTAAAACCGACAGTACCGATGTTCTTCTGATATTCGATGATACGTATATAAATGAATATTACGCTTTTATTTTATTTTTTCTTATAATAGAAAACTCTTCTTGGGTTCTCTCCCACTAACCTCACGGACGAGAGACAATTGATGCACCTTGTAAGAGTGTATTCGTGTAATTAGGAAGTAAGGGTTGCGCAATCTGCAACCACATCTCTCCTGAGTCGGCATTGTCTGATTCCAGTGACAAGAAGAAATCTAGAACGACTGGATACAATGCCGAGATAAGCACATACAGCATCTGGTATTCTTAAAATGTAATCCATTTTAGTACTAACCAGACTCAACGATGCTTAACTTCGTGACCTACGTTATTATGCCATGTAAATACACCTATATATATATATATATATATATATATATACATATATATATATATATATATATATAGAGAGAGAGAGAGAGAGAGAGAGAGAGAGAGAGAGAGAGTTAGAGAGCAATTTTTATTTGGCAAGGCTTGTCTTATTTAAAATATTACATCTAATAATATTTTGTAAGCCGAAAATCACTGGATTTGCATACCAGTAGATATATTTTCATTTCATTATTCTAAAGTATATATATATATATATATATATATATATATATATATATATATATATATATATATAATTCAAACTGTAGTATCTGTTCTGTCCTCAGCCAGACGAAGAGTGAGAGAATACATCCCAGATCACCAGTCCAACAGTGGCTTTGTAGTTGTCGAACTGGTGTGTTGCTCTGGGGAAACAACCCTTACAAGCTTTGCCTTCTCTCTGATTATGGGAAAGTCACTTGCTATTCAACTGAAGCACCTCTACAGGGAATGACAACAGGGCTACTAAAGCGTTTTCTTAAGCCAGAGTACATTTAACCTAGAGTGCTGGGTACTGAAACCCCAACCACTTAACCTGGTGATGTCTAACTGCACTTCATCCTTTCCGTTCGCGATTACTAAAAACAAATGCTGGTGTTTTTCGAGAATAGCTAGCATAAGCGAAAATTAAATGCTGGTAGAACATTACATTTTTGCATGATTAGTGACATTTATTAGATTTATTTCTATCAGTATTTTATTTAATTTTTTATTTTTGAGGTATTATCGAGGCTCAAGTGAGCCCACCATTCTTATTTTTCGTTCTAACTCAACAGGTTTTACACTGCTTTTATTTTTCACTAAAAAATTAAAACTATCTGAGTAGGTAGAAGAGTAAGTTAGCTTGACTTTGGTAACAGTTGTTTTTGCGTGTTTATTTTAGCCTTTTTTTCTATGTTGCTTATTCTGAAAAAAAAAATCACAATTTTTTTTTTCTAGATTAAGGCCATTTTTATTTTTGTATCAACATGTTGATACATGTGGATTTTTTTCTCCATACTAAAATAAATAAATAAATAAACTTAGGTCTAACGTTGCCCTCATTGCAAGAGGAAGGGATATTTTGGTGTGGTATAAATACGAATTTTTTTTCTTTTTTTTTAAATATATTGCATTCGTTTTCTTTTACTTTGAATTGAATCGACCCTTGTTTGCACGTCTTGTTCTTCTTCTTTCTATCCGTTTGCTTTTATAAATTACCCCCTTTTCCATGCCCGACCTTCTCATATGTTTACTCCTTTCGTTATTCGTCCTTGCCCGCCTTGTACGACTACTACCTACCTCACCACCACCTCACTTCCGGTCCCGTACTCTGTTTATCCGCGCAGTCGACTCGACCGATTGCCAAGAGCAGATATTTATATCATCGCCGGAAGAAAGAAAAAAGAAATAAAAACTAACACGAGCACATAGATAGACCCACCCTCCCACACACGCACACACAAGATTCAAAACACAGACACGAAGACCATGATGAGTTATAAACCACCAAACCAAACAGGCTGGTATCAAAGGCTTATTTAAAAAAAAAACAAAAAAAACATCGTGCCTAACAGTTCCAACGGACAAGTGTTTTCAAACATATTTTTCTAGTTTTCCTTACTCTTGTTCCTCAGCAGCAGCCTTCGTTACCTTGGTAACGCGATCACGGTTATAAATTCATGGTATCGTTCAACTGAACCGGACGATAATGGATGCCGCAGTGTCTGCTGTACAGGGATGGCGGATGGACGTTGCTCATCTAGCAAATCCGTCCGGTCAGT
Organism: Euprymna scolopes; assembly: GCF_053919585.1. Taxonomy (NCBI): domain Eukaryota; kingdom Metazoa; phylum Mollusca; class Cephalopoda; order Sepiida; family Sepiolidae; genus Euprymna; species Euprymna scolopes. The sequence continues at coordinate 74,451,967 of NC_136511.1, read as the reverse complement.
CTTCAGAATATAGACACAATTTAAATGTTTAAAGCGTAGATAACGTCTAGCGTTTTCCAAATCTCCATGCATCAAATAACCAATAATTACACTCATCCCCCCCCTATCTTCCAGTGGATTAGACGCAAGGTTAAGTGTTGGTTTGAAGAAAGTATTTCTGTGGAATTAACTGGATTCGAACTTGTAACACACAGGTTTTCAGTTTGTGTCGTTAACAAACAAACCGCCCTCATCCCTATCATAATTACATTTGAAGTAACGTGAAAATTGCATGCAATATATATATATATATATATATATATATATATATATATATATATATATGCGTGTGTGTGTGTGTGTATGTGTGTGTGTGTGTGTTGGTTGGTTGTTTTTGTTTTACGGTATATCAACCCTTTTCGGGCTATTTTTAATTGAAGAAATTTTTTTAATAGAATATAATCGTTGCTTTCAAGTCGGTTTCTATTTAACCTATAGTTGGGACCCTAACAGGTACTACCAGTGGACCAGTGAACCTGGGAGCAATGATAATTAAAGGGTGGCTCCACACTCCCCAAAGCATGCAAGCTGGGTCTCACCACTGGATATAGTTTAAAGTCATATCCAGGACCGTGTGTGTGTGTGTGTGTGTGCGTGTGCGTGTGTGTATTGTATATATATTATAAATATATGTGCGTATGCGTGTATATGTGTGTGTATATACATAATTATAACTGATTATTTTTATACCTACAGACACTAGTGTTTCATCTTTGAAATCGCCAGTGCAGGAAGTCAGAATTGCCGCTATTCGAAGGATCCGAACACACCAGCGAAGACATCTTTGACTCCATTAACAAGGTACATAATTCATAGTCCACCGTTTACCGCAACGAGATTAACATTTATAAAACCAAACACAGGCGTAAACGTCATTAAGAACGATCTACAGTGATCAAGCGACAGGGCAGTTGCGATATACACATTGCAATTATCAGTTTACTTCGGATATATGCTAATGTACTAATAACGTTTCTCGTGTTTTCTCATGCGTAACATTATAAGCAAGCTGTAATATAGCAGATGTATGAAGAACTTTTTTTTTTATTTGTACGCGCAGTATATCATGTTATGTCGATTTGTAATTTGGTCGGTGTACTAATACAGAAGCAATTAGAACTCCAATGACATGCGCAGTCGATGCCTACAAATTTCCTCCTAGAAAATTTAGCGCCAAAGACAAATCAGTTTCCGAATAGATTTTATCAGGGCGAGACATGCTTCCTACTCTGTTCATGTCCTGCGCAAAAACAAACTAGGAGACAGCAAAAACGCAAGAAAGCCATATTCTGTTTGTGAGAAAAAGCCAACTACTCTCATTATGATCCAGTATCTACGTTGAAAAACGTTCTCAGTTTTTAGTGGAGATGTTGGGATATTGGTATTGCTTGTGGCATTTCCATAAATATTCAGTTTCAGTCAGCTGCTATCTCTACATCATATACGTTCTGATACCAGTGGCTCTTACCTTGGAGAGGCTTCATGTTTTGACAAGCTTCTGGACTTGAACTTTACTCCTGACCTGAAATGGAATACGTTTATCAAATCCATTGCCAAGGTCGTTGGAAAAATGGTGGGATCCTTCTACCGCTCAAGTCGATATCTCACTCATGATGCAATTCTCTACCTATATAAAAGCCAGGTACGGCCAACGATGGAGTACTGTTGCCACGTCTGGGCAGGAGCTGCGAGAAGCAGCGTATCCTGCTTTTACAGAGTTCTAAATAGACTTCGTAAGTTAGTGGGGGTTCTTTTCTCTTCTCTACGGCCTCTTTCCCACAGAAGAGACGTTGTGAGCCTGTCTCTGCTTTATCGTTATTTTCATGGTAAGTGCTCAGCTGAGCTCTAATCTGTGGTCCCCTCTCGCCAAACTTTCACGAAAAACACTCGTCTAGCCAAAACCACTATCAATATTTCCCAGACTCTTTATCTGTGCCTAAATCTAAATATAGGTTCCATGAACAAAGTTTCTTTCTTAGAACTGCACATCTGTGGAACTCACTTCCGATAGCCTGATTTCTAGCTGGCTACAATCTGATTGTCTTCAAGTCCAACGTAAACAAGTTCTTGATGAACCCCCTCCCTAAGTAATCCAATTTACAAAATTCCCACTACTTATGTTTACTACGTTATAATCATAATTATAAGAACTCAGACCGGTATCATACAAGCAGGATTCTACATTCGCTAGGACGATGTCATCCAACAAGATAACACATCAGGTAAATTAATGTTAGCTTTTTGAATGGGAGATAATATATAATCATTTTTAAAATCAAACACTGCCGCAGTTCGAACAACCCATGGAAGCCGCAGACAGGAGGTAATAGATTCTGGCTTCGACCTCCTTTGGACGACACACGAGTTTAGGTCTTCTGATCTGCGATTTTTATTGCTGTGTGCGTTTTTAATGCTGTATGCGTTGCTGCGTTGTGTCATTGTTCAATATAAGAAGGTCGATATATATATATATATATATATATATATATATATATATATATATATATATATATATATATATATAATATAAAGCTGAATGTCTGTGTGTGTGTGTCTGGTCATGAATAGGCTCCTATATGGTTGACTATTATAAAAAACTGATTACATATGATGATAGAAGATGTATTGGGAAACAGGAATAGGTATGTCTGATCTGGCAACACGGTGGTTCATTAAAATGTCGGGGTCTGTGTTCGCGCCTGGTCCACAAATATAGAAATAAAAAAATTAAAAATTAAAAAACAACGTTTACAAGTGTTTTAGATATAAATGTACATAGAATACTTTGATAAGTATGTTTTAACTTAAATAGGAAAGGTATAATAAAATTGTGGGGTCTGCGTTCGCGCCTGGCCTCCATAGAATGGAAATACGCACACACTTTAATAAAGACTTTTCATATCTATCTACGTAAGTATACTTTGATAATTATGTTTCAGTTTGAAGAAATATGGTATAATAAAATTATGAGGTGTTCGTTCGCGCCTGACCTCCACAGAATGGAACTATGTCACAAAGTTTAACAAGGTTTTTTAATATAGATCTAGAGTTTTTTTAATATAGATCTAGAGTTGTTTCACACCGTTCTCTACTCCAAATCGAACGTGAAGTTGTTAAGAACCCTGGGCAGACAAATCGAGAAGTCTTTGACCAAGCCGGATTGAAGAATGTTTCAAAAAGTACTCGATTTCGCCTTCTGTAATACGGGGAAAAGTCTGGTAAGCCTAGGACAAACCCACCGTTAAAGCAACACCACATAGAAAACCGATTAAAATGGGCAGGGGACAACATGAAAACGGATATTTCCAACCTTTTGTTCACGGATGAAATGCGTGTCACTCTCGATGGCCCAGATAGCTGGTGCAAGGGATGGCTTCCAGATGGACGACATTGTCACCAGAGTTAAGGCGCCAACAACCTGATGGTGAGATAATGATTTGAGCTGGGATTATCGAAGTTGGCCCATGCAGAGTCACAGAAGGCGTAACAAACAAACGTAATTTTTAAAGATAATTTAATTGCAAAATTAAATCTATCAGAATACATATCTGTTTCATTTGTAAAGTCGGTCATTTTACTCTTCAGTTTTTTCTTTTTTCTTTGATTCATTCAAATTTTCAATTATTTCGTGATCCTTTAAAAATTGTAATTTAGAAGTCTTTAAACTGTCGAATAGAAAGTCATTTAAATTAGCCTTTTTTCAATCTTCGGCAACTACTCATGTAATTGAAGTTTATCAGGCTATTTACATCAAATATAATTTGGAAACCAGGTTACATTAACAAAATTAAAGTTTTATGACAATTTGGTCCAGTTAATAATTTAATGATCAGACGATATCGTAATTTAAATTTTAAAATCTTTTTTTTTTTTATTGCAAATGAAACTATTTCCTGGCTTTTAGTCATTCAAATTTTCAATTATTTCGTGATCCTTTAAAATTTGTAATTTAGAAGTCTTTAAACTGTCGTATAGAATGTCATTTAAATTAGCCTTTTTACAATCTTCGGCAACTACTCATATAATTGAAGTTTTTGAGACTATTTACATCCAATATAATTTGAAAACCAGGTTACATAAACAAAATTATAACAGTTTGGTCCAGTTAATAATTTAATGATCAAACGATATCGTAATTTAAAATTTTTATTTAAAAAAAAATGAAAATAAAAGTATTCCCTGGCAACGTCGAATAAGGACAGTGATACCATAAGACCATACGTTTTATTATCTTCTCTGGTTTAAATGTTTTGATTTTTGCAGTAGTTTGTCGCTTTATCGGCATTGAATAGAATCTAAAATCGCTTTTAACTGACCAGGTGTGAAATGGAGCCTGTTGAATGCCAAGCAGTCACCCGGTTTTTGTATTTGAAAGGACTCAAACTACAGGATACTTTTGATGAAATGAAAGAAACTTATGGTGATAATGCCCCATCATATGACCTTGTAAAACGCTGGCATCGTGAATTCAAACATGGCTGGAAGTATGTGGCAAGATTTGTACAGGGTCTGTGGAAACTATCATTCATGACCATTTGCAGATGAATTCCCAGGTTGCTCACACCATTCCAGAAGCGAGAACGCGTCGAGTGTTCGAGGATGAATTTTGTGTTTTTTTTTACATAGGCGTCACCACTTATCAAGGCCGATCGGCCACTCAAGGTGTGCCAAGAAGATGATTTAAAGTTTTTTAAAAGACTGATTACACATGATGAAACCACTATGATCCAGAGACCAAAGCCCATTCAATGCAGTGGAAGCACTTGGACTCATCACCTCCACAGGTGCAGCCCTCCGCTGGCAAGGTTATGCTCACAGTCTTCTGTGACCAGGACGGAGTAGTGATGTCAGATTTTCCGGCAAAAGGTACCATAATTATAGGAGCCTATTATGCTTCACTTTTGAGGAAATTAAGGGAAGCTATTAAAATCAAGAAGCGGGGCAAGATCAGCAAAGGTACCCTCCGATGTGGGACAACGTTCCGGTCCACAACTCGCATATCGCCAGATCAGAAGTACGGGCGTGTGGTTATGAAATCCTTTCCCATCCTCCCTACTCTCCTGACCTTGCACCTTCTGACTTTCACCTCTTCCCAGCCATCAAGTTGTTTTTGAAAGGAAAGCGTTTCCCAGATGATGCAGCCTTGATTTCTGAAGTCACCCGGGTGTTTGTTAAAACAATACATGAATACTCAATTATGAAATATGATAATGTTGTAGCTTACAGTTTAAGTCATCTCTTTTTGGCTTAAAAATTATTGGTATATTTACGATTACTGAATTATATAAACCCAGTAAAATTCGGAATACTACAAATAAGACTATATATATATATATATATATATATATATATATATATATATATATATATATATATATATATATATATATGTCATAAATCACTCGCCCGCCAGTCGATAAAATTTCTTTAAATAAAGAAACGGGAAAAACTCATTTATTTTACGACCCTCAAATATGTGGTGACTTAGAACGACCTATGTCTCACCATTTGGTAATTCTTTCATCTCTAGCTGTGAGACCGTTGGAATATCGTATTGAAAAAAGTGGTCACGCTAAAGGTCAACACGAGGTCAAATTTACACATTCAGCGTTTAGTCAAAATGTAACCTTCATTTAGCTCTCTGGTTTTGAAAGTTACTTGGCAAAAAAAATTTTTTTTCGACTCTACAAATACATACACTTCATGCTTACAAAAGTAAAGATGAACATTTGAATGAGGGAAAAAAACGCATCGTTCCGTCAAGCATCCGAAGAAATGATTCTTATTTCTATGTAACAATAATATGAATGATGCTATATAAAGAAACTGGTGTCGTATTTTAACGTTTTGTTGAATATTTACTGAAAAGTTTTTAGTAATAAAATAGTTGACTTACAAGAGGTAAACAAATATTTTCTTGTTTTTCTCAAATCTCAAAGACTGCATATATATATATATATATATATATATATATATATATATATATATATATATATGCTCACCCATTCTCACCCTAAACAAGAAGTATTACCATATTGCCACGTTGAAGGAAAGAGGCTACTATTTCGCCTCGTGTGTAACAGATGATTGTGGGTAGTTGGGTCGCGAAATATCTGCTCA
>NC_136511.1:74410808-74440808 GCF_053919585.1 Euprymna scolopes | reverse complement strand
GACTTCGTGGTTTAGTGGGGGATGCCCTTTTCTCTACCCTGCAACCCCTCTCCCACAGAAGAGACGTTGCGAGCCTATCCTTGTTTTATCGTTATTTTCATGGCAGGTGCTCGTCTGAACTCCAATCCCTGGTCCCCCCTCGCCAATCTTTCACGAAAAACACCCGTCTAGCTGAATCCACTGTGAAAAATTTCCCCCACTCTATATCTGTGCCTAAATCAAAACGCGGATTTCATGAGCAAAGCTTCTTTCTTAGAACTGCACGCCTGTGGAACTCTGTTCCGTCTGCCTGCTTCCCTCCGGACTACAACTTGGATGTCTTCAAGTCTAATGTTAACAAATTCCTAATGAACCGCCCCCCTAATTAAACACTTCATAAAATCTCCTCACTAACGTGATGTACTTACAATAACCCTTATCCCTGAGTGGCTTCCGGGCCTTGATAAGTGGTGATCACTGTGTAAAAAAAAAATATATATATATATATATATATATATATATATATATATATATATATATATATCAGGGGCGGAGATGGGACTAGTGCCACTCGTGCCCGGCACGACCAATAACTCGGTCAATGTTATTCAAAATGGATTAAAAATCACCCATTAATTTTAAGCAATTACGTATCTATTCAAGTTTCGATAACTAAGTAGCCAAAAGTTCATAAATATATCTGGGAATAATACAACGATGCTGTTTTGAACGCATGGTCTTTGTCTGGCTACCGTCAGATCCATTGACCACCCCATAAAAGCGGCTATAATTCTGTGTTATAGAGTTGTGGACTTAATTGCTAACCTGGTTAGTTGTCATTGTCATCAATTTCTTTATTCTAATAAACATATTTTTCTCGTCGTAATAATGAACATCTCTTTTCTTCTATACTTTCGATAGGAAAAACAATTATCTTATCTACTGTATTAACAAGACTACAAATTATATAGTATCCTTATTGTTTACAAAAAAAAAAAACACCATGCAAGGTACATTAGTCAATATGTGGTATACAATGGAGAATCACGGAATGGCAACTATGATGACTTACTTTGGGTCCACGGACCACGGGTTGGGAACTGAAGTTGACAGCGGGCGGGAGGCACGAATAGCAATAATAGGCTAGAGTCGCCACTGATATATATATATATATATATATATATATATATATATATATATATATGGTCTGAGTGTCTGCAGATTATTATATCTACCCACCATTACATTTAATATGTTAAAATATTCACGTGTGACCAATGAGTTGCATTAATGTCTTCTACGTTTATTTTCTACTTCTTTCTTTACCATCCCTTTCCTTTCTCGTACTGTTGGGGTTACAGCTGGTCAGAAGCACTTCACACATCGAGGGTCTGGTTCCGGTTCTCTTCTGGGCGGTCACACAAGTGTCACGTATTTTGATCAGTGCAAAATGCAAATTGCTGTGAGTATTTCCAAATCCTCCATCAGCCAGTCGTCGCATATATCATCATGTACAACTGTGATCTATTCAAGTTATTCACACGAGTTGATGATACGTTCCCAGGTGTTTCAGCCGGGTTTTTCTTCCATCAGACCCAAAGTCACTAGAGTCTATGTCATTGTTGAGGTGGCTTGTTCCCTTTCGGTTAAGGTATAGTCCGTATTATCTTGTGCAGTTCTAGAGGGTTCACCACCTCAGTCTTTATCTTCTCACCATTTGAGAAGGCATTAGTTCATTGCTAATCAACTAAGGCTTCTCCTATCAGTGAATAGCTATGTGGCTGCCGAAGATTTTTGCAGGCCAGAGATCTCTATCTCTCGACCTTGTGCCATATCTTTCCTCCGCGGTAGAGTAATAAATATTCCCCCACAGTGATTTTACTGATGTCAGTCTGAATTATGCTTTATTATAATATATATATATATATATATATATATATATATATATATAATATAAAGCTGAACGTCTGTGTGTGTGAGTGTGTGTGTGTGGTCACGAATAGGCTCCTATATTGTTCACTATTTTAAAAATCTGATTACATATAATGATAGAAGATGTATCGAGACACAGGAATGAGTATGTTTGATCTGGCAGAACGGTGGTTCATAAAAATTGTGGGGTCTGCGTTCGCGCCTGGTCCACAAAGTATGGAAAAAAATTAAAAAATTAAAAAAAAAACGTTTACAAGGGATTTTGATACAGATGTGCATATTAATACTTTGATAAGTATGTTTTAACTTAAATAGGGATGGTATAATAACATTTTGGGATCTGCGTTCGCGCCTGACCTCCATAGAATGGAAATAGGTCACAAATTTTTACAAGGTTTTTACTATAGATCCACAGAATATTGTGATAAGTGTTTCAGTGTGAACAGGTATGGTATAATAAATTGTGGGGTTTATATATTTTATTTTTACTTTCATCATATTTTGCTTTGGTTTTGATAACCCCAAATTCGAAGTATCTCTTTACAACCTTTCCTTTTCATAACCTATCATACTTTCATAAATTAGAGTCGCTTTTTTGTAGGCTGTTTTTGAACCCAGTCAACGACGGATACTTTTACTAGTATATATATATATATATATATATATATATATATATATATATATATATATATATATATATATATATATATATATATATATATATATATATATATAATCAAAGCATGAGGTTCCGCTACACCAGTTAAGTTGTTCGGAAATCCACACGGATGATTTGCTTACAGTGGTGAAGTAGAACATCCACACGTTTTTGTATTATTACTAATCACAGTCGGTGCAGATAACTGCCAGAGGACAGAGTATACAGTAGACCGCAGGGTTTTACATCAGAGTTTTCTTCTCCTAGATGCATGTCTTAACGAATACTGAGGTAGCATATCTCCCAGTAAATTAATGCGCCTCCAGATACCAACCGGAAAATTTCTACGCCTCGGCGTGGTATATAAAGCGTCTTACCTTCTCAAATGGTCGCCCGTCTGGTACTGGCTAGGTTAAACGTTACTTTCCTTCGGTGGTCTGGAGAGAACCAGTGTGTCAACGTGATTGTGCCGTATATATATATATATATATATATATATATATATATATATATATATATATATATATATATATATATACGGTATTGTTTGTGCCGTATATATATATATATATATATATATAAATATATATATATATATATATATATATATATATATATACGGCACAATCACACACACACACACATATATATATATATATATATATATATATATATATATATATATATATATATACGGCACAATCATGTTGACGCAACAAAGTGCGCGATATGTAGCTAGGTTTAAAAAATTTAGTGTAGTACCTAGACAACATTAAGAAGGAAAATATGAAATAATTGCGATGATTTAAGCTATGGCCCCACCTTTGTAAAAGACACAGCATCAAAATGTAATAAATTTTGAAAGATAACGGAATAAAATATATATTCTGGATATACGAATTTGCCGACGTGGCTAGAAGAGCTGATTAGCATATTCAGTTTTTTAAAAGAATGTTACCATTTGTCAAGCTTCACACGCCACTCAAACATGAGAACCAATGTGTATCTGATGACTGGTGACATATAACTCTTAGTGAAATTTTGTAGGATTTGATTATTTAAGATAGCGATTCAATAAATATTTGTTTGTATTGGATTTGAAAACAAGCTTGTTATATTCAGCTTAAAAGAACCCCCGGGGTGTTGTGTTCTAGGGAAATGAAGTTCTAGGAAAGAAACTTTGTAAATGGAAGTTTCGTTTAGTTTTAAGTATAGATAAAGAGTAAGGCAAATTATTGATAGTGGCTGTAGTTAGATGAGTCTTTGATAAGAATGTTTTAGAGAGGAAAAAGATGAAGATTGAATTTCAGTCGAGCAACTGCGATTAAAATAAAAATAGAGCAAATATAGACTTGAGATAAGAAGCAAATTTGAAAAAAAAAAACATCGTTCATTTTTTTTTATTACATTTTCACAACAAACAAGGCACAGTGCCACTTTGATATAGGGGTGGGGCTACCATCAAGGACATAAGTTGCAAGTATACTATGTAGGGAGTTGGGAAGAAAGATGTCTGTTTACATTACACTTGAACTTCTGCATGTCAGTACAGTTGGGAAACAGAAACCCGAAAGAGATTCCAAAGTCTAGCAGTTCTGAGGAAGAAACTATTAGAGTAGAAGGCTTTCTTACATCTAGGGATTTCAACTGTGTAGGGGTGGGACTTTGCTGCTTGTTGGGTTTGACAGAGAAAATTACGTCGAGAGCTTGTAGTTCGTGGGAGCATCCACCAATAAAATAGCTGTATAACAGGCAGAGGGATGCAACATTTCGTCGATGGGACATTATATTTTATAGTCGATTTTCTGCCTTGTTGAAGCAGGAGAGGATGCCCCTTCCTAAATGTAGCAACGATACGCCATCTTAGGACGTACTTGGCGTTTATCCGGGTGGAGGATTGTGTCGGGAAAAATTGATAATTGCACTGAAACAAGGAAATAATTGGTTTTACTTTCTTTGATTTATTTATCTCATTTCCCAGGAAATTAGACACAAGGCCATGTGAGGGGTTGATGGAAGTGTTGCTGTGGAATGAACTGGAGATGAACTTGGCACTAATTTTCAATCAGTATTGTTTACCACTTAGTTACCATAATCTCAACTTTTCATTATTGGGGAGTGAAACAATAAACTGCCAATAGCGTATAAAGCAATAATCTTTGTGTTAACAAATGGAGCTTAGGTGTTTGGACAATGTTGTGTGTGTGTGTGTGTGTGTGTGTATGTGTGTGTATTAACAGGAAGGTTCAACGTTGCCCTGGATCGAATTTTCCATACTTCCAATACATTTATGGTCATCGAAATCGATGAATCGCATTTTTTTTTAATCACATCGATTGATTCTCTGCTCTAGTCAGAGATTCATCGCGATGCACCGGGAGGAAACTTCATATAGCTCTACGCGGTGACTTAGTCTACAATACATTGTAATCTGCATTGCACTGTAGAGAAACTACTGTTGGTTTTATAAAATTATGTTTATAATGACTTGAATAAAAGTTTAAAAAGCAAAAGTCAAGTATCATGGTTTAATTGTGTCCTAAGCAGAAATATTTATTTTGAACGTGCCTTTGCCTTATCAAAGAACTTACCAGTGAGTTTATCCCTTCTGTTTGTGCGGTAAGAACACTTCTTAAATGCACTTTTTATGTTAGATTACATTAAAAAAAATCGGTAATCTGGTTTTTAAAAAACAAATACACACACAATCACTCAGTCATATTGCCTTTATATATATATATATATATATATATATATATATGTGTGTGTGTGTGTGTGTGTGTGTGTGTGTGTGTGTGTGATTCAGGAGTTAAGTGTCATCCTAAGTAGAACTCTTATTTTGTAGGGATTTTTCCCATTAAATAGCGGAAAGAGGGATCAACGCTAGTGTAGCAAGTTACAATCGTATGTAAACCGGAAGTCAGAAAACCCAAGAAACCGAACGCGGACGTGGGTAGGAGAGAGCTGTTTCAAGTCCAAGAAAACAGAAAACGCAGAACAATTTAATCAAAATAAGAAAACAAATAGTATAAGCTAAATGTAGTATTATATTTATTTTGTGGATTTTGGTTAACGGGATCCATCATGGCTGCACCCAGAAATGAGTTATTGATAGGAAAGTGTCTTTATTTTAAATAACTCTCGTTATGATTAATAATGCTAATAATATTTCATCACTATTTTCCTTATCAGAGTCATAGGCCATTCGAGGATAAATGTTTATGAAATGGAATCATAGTTGGTTGTAGGAACCTTAAACGATGAGTGAGAATGATAAATGGAACGGACTAAAATTAGTAAAAATGCAAAACACCGTTCTTATATATTTCTCTTCCTATGAAGGAAACGTTTGAACGAAAGTTGTTTCTTAGTCCATGACAAAAGGAAGATAAATCTGTAAATTCACCCTTATCCGTTCGTCCGTTCGTCTGTTCATCTGTTCATCTGTCCACCCTTTTCTCAATAACCACTCACTGGAATTTTGTGAAATTTTGCACAAACATTAAACATGATATGAGTAAAAATGTAACAGAACGGATTTTTCCGGGAAAACTCAGGTTGCCCCCCCCCAAGGGTGCCTTTCGCGTTAAAATGGCTAAAATTGAAATTTTTGTGCTTATTAAAAAAAAAATTTGGACTTGGATTTTTATAAAACCTTCTGAAAAGTTGTAACTAACTGATTTCTATATAATTTTGTTTGTCTATACTTCGCGATAACTCTTGGGTGTGCTCCAATGGCTCTTTTAGGGCTAATAAAAACACTTCATTTTGGGGATTATTTAATCATATTTTTCCAAATTTTCTGTGTATGTCTATTTAGCAGTTTTGCATGGTGCTGAATTCAAATTTAAATATGTTAAGGCCTTGGGGACATTTGGGGCTAAATGGGGGGAGGGGTCAAATGATGGACTTAGTCATTTCGTTTTGTGTATGTGTGCAGAACTCAAATTTACATATATTAAGGCCTAAAATTGCACCGTTTGTTCATTTTCACCAGGATTTGACGTCCCAACAGAGAGGGACCAGATTGGAAGCAAAAAAGAAATACTTCAGTCTCGAATATTTTTCCTCCACTTACTGAGGAAAATAATGAATAGAAGTATAGTATCATCAGAACATATACTACCCTTTGCTCATAGCACAAAGGCCAATAAACTGTTTACTATTTTCAACAAACTTTTTAACTACTTCTAAAATGGTAAGATTTTACCGTTTTTTAAATTGTTATCAGTACATTTATTATCATCATCATCATCATCATCATCATCATCATCATCATTATTATTATCATCATCATCATCATTATTATTAATATTATCATCATCATCGTCATTATTATTATTATTATTATTATCATCATCATCATCATCATTATTATTATTATTATCATCATCGTCATCATTGTCATTATTATTATTATTATCATCATCATCATCATTATTATTTTTATCATCATCATCATCATCATCATTGTCATTATTATTATTATTATTATCATCATCATCATTGTCATTATTATTATTATTTTTATCATCATCATCATCATGATTATTATTATTATTATCATCATCATCATCGTCATTATTATTATTATTATTTTTATCATCATCATGATTATTATTATTATTATTATTATTATTATTATTATTATTATGTCTACTCGCAGGTTCTCATACAAACTATCATCAGAGATTAGTCAGGGACAAACAACAGCAGTAAAAACAAACATATAGAGAGTAATATAACATGAAATCAAGACAATTGAAATCGCAAAACTGTAAATAAACAACACCCGCACCCCACATACACACAAAAAACATGGTGTCGACATAGAATTGTGTCCCACTGTGTAGTCGCGAAGGATTTAGGATGGAAAGATTGACGAGGTAAATTACTACGCAGACACGTGGATGAGCGCGAAAAGGACCTGGGACTTGGGAAGACTTTTTTTGCCATTCAAACTTCAGAGAATACCAACGGCTATTGCCAGTGATAAATCAAAGGTAAGCGGCTGTTGCGATAACATTACTAACCTGTAATATTTGTTCGAAAAGGGGTGGAGTGCATATAATATATGTGAAGACTTGTTGTCACTCAGACTTCGGCCATAAGTTATTACCAGTGAGTGATCAGTGATTATGGTCTGCAGACACACACACACATACACACACACAAACACACGCACACACGCACACATAGATATACACAAAATACTGCCAATTATATACGTGTGCACAGATGCTAAAAAAACTTTGGTTTTCTCAAGGTCAGTGATAAATGCAAACTTGAGAATTATAATTGCTTAGGCTTGGTTTTATATGGAAGAATCCTGTTTCAAGTGCCCTTCAAAACATACTTCACGGCGTTTTATGACAGTTTATACACACGCATATATATACATATACAGATATATATATATATATATATATATATGTGTGTGTGTGTGTGTGTGTGTGTGTGTGTGTTTGTGTGTGTGTGTGCGTGTGTGCATGTCCGAATAGTAATCTTTCTTACGGCAATAATAATAATAATAATGATTATTATTATTATTATTATTATTATTATTATTATTATTATTATTATTATTATATCAGCTGACGGTGGAGATTGCTAGGTTGTGGAATAAGAAAATTCCATCGTGCCAATCATCATAGGTACGCTTGGGTCAGTCCCAGATTATCTTGAGAAACAGTTGAATTCCTTGGGAATTACTAATATAACATCAGCGTACTTCAAAAGTCAGTTCTGCTTGGCACAGCAAACATCCTACGACTGGTGCTTTCCAGTTTTCTTTTGCATCGCAGGTTGTTTGAAGATAATAGTTGTCCAGAACTAAAATTTAACAAAACATTGATTGTATTTTCTCCATTTTTTGTCTTTGCAAAACTCAACTATAACCATAGGAGTCAAAAACAAAAAAACAATAATCTTACTCTACAAAAAAAAAAGCAAGTCAAATAATACGAGTAAATATTTGAACACTTAAAGAATTGGAAGCATAAAATCTTTTCTCCCAAAACATTACAAGATTCGACATTTAATAACCTGACGAAGGTTGATATGTCATGAAACAAATCAATCACTCCTCAAGTCCGTGCTTCAATAAACAGGTGCTCATCTACTTAATTGAATAACAAACTTGCAGCATCATCTGCTTGCCTGACCAGGCCAAAGCAGATTGAGCACTATTACAGATGGCTTGCCTTTCCCAGAAGGAGTGACCTAAGCGTCATTTTCTTTTAGATGGGGCATTTACTTTTCAAACAAAGAGAATATCTCTTGGGTGATTGGAATCTGTCTAGAGATATTTTCTAGCTTTCGACATCTCCCGCCCCGTCGTTTGGCCAAGCATCCAACTATCACTGTAACGTCAGTAGTTTACATATATCACTAGAAAATGTTGCACAACACACGTTCAGATCTCTCTCTTTCTCTCTCTCTCTCTCTCTCTCTCTCTCTATATATATATATATATATATATATATATATATATATATATATATATATATATATATATATATACTAGCAAAAGTACCCGTCGTTAACTGGGTTCAAAAACAGCCTACAGAAAATGGACTCTGATTTATTAAAGTATGATAGGTTATGAAAAGGAAGGGTTGTAAAGAGATAACTTCGAATTTGAGGGTATCAAAACCAAAGCAAAATATGATGAAAATAAAAATAAAATAGATAAACCCCATAATTTATTATACCATACCTGTTCACACTGAAACACTTATCACAATATTCTGTGGATCTATATTAAAAAACCTTGTTAAACTTTGTGACATATTTCCATTTTATGAAGGTCAGGCGCGAACGAACACCCCATAATTTTATCATACCATATTTCTTCAAACTGAAACATAATTATCAAAGTATACTTACGCAGATAGATATGAAAAGTCTTTATTAAAGTTTGTGCCTATTTACATTCTATGGAGGCCAGGCTCGAACGCAGACCCCACAATTTTATCATACAATCCCCATTTAAGTTAAAACATACTTATAAAAGTATTCTTATGTACATCTATATCAAAAACACTTGTAAACGTTTTTTTTTAATTTTTTAATTTTTTATTTCTATACTCTGCGCCAACGCAGACTCCATAATTTTAATGAACCACCGTTCTGCCAGATCAAACATACCCATTCCTGTGTCTCGATACATCTTCTATCATTATATGTAATCAGTTTTCTATAATAGTCAACCACATATGAGCCTATTCGTGACCACACACACACACACACATTCAGCTTTATATTATAGATATATATTGAAAGAGAGAGAGAGGGAGAGGGAGAGAGAGATCAGGTCAAAGATATTCAAGAGTAGTAACTATCGAATTTAAAGAGGTTATTAAAAGTGTTTAAAAAGAGGAGCTAAATATAGTTTTATTACTATAAACATATCAATATAAGATCGCGACACTGGACATGCTAATGTTTCGGACAAATGGTCGGTTAAAACCAAAAATCCTCGCCAGGCGACTTAATAAATGGTTCTATCCACAGAAGAAATAAGTCCTCAAAAATTACGTCGCCTTACGAGGACTTCCGGTTTTAATCAACCATTTTTCTGAAACATTAGCATGTTCTGTATCGTGATCATGTAAATTTGTTTATATTAATAAAAATAACAATAATATATACATATATATATATATATATATACTCATCCACATACAGTACTGTTTCATTGTATCACAACTCATCAGTGCGGCTAGACTAGCACTTTTCCCTAGCCGTGGATTCATTAAATAAACATTCGCCCATCGCTTTTACAGTGCTCGAACTGCTCGTGTATTTCAAACTACCAAACAGCGAGCCTAGCTTATAGCCAAACAAGCAGCAGGTAATATACATTTACGACATATACTAGCAATCGGTGCCCGGCGTTGCCCAGGTGTTTTGAGGTTAATGCTGAGAAAAAAAAACGGTCAATTTTTTTAAACTTTGACCCCTATTATGACCTCTTAACATTTATTGTTTAGGGATCAAGTAAAGTTAATAAGTTAGATCCATGTCCAAGGAATCTATATCTAAAATATCACGTGTTTAGACCCAAAATTGTAGGAGGAGTTTGGTAGAGTTCTCAAAGGTCAAATCGTTGAATATTGACCACTTAATCGCCAAATTTCTGTCGAAAACCTATCACATCGATTTTCCCAAATCTCAGTACCCTGTATATCAAATTTCGAATCTCTAGGCTTAAAATTGACAGAGTTTTAGCGTAGGGAAATGCACACAGACGCACAGACACACACAGACACTATCACTTATATATATATATAAACATAAACATCATATATATAAGGATAATAGTACGCCATATATATAACAAAAGACCATTATTTACTGAAGTGAAAGGAAAACCCGGGGGAACTTTACCCAAAAATAAATCTATATTTTTGTGTGTGTATTGATAGTCTTATCAACACCCTTTTTTTCTATTTATTTAAAATATTTAATTTGGCATAATAGTGTCCATTTAATAGTATTATCTTGAAAAAATAAAAAAATAAGGAAAATTACCAAAAAAAAAACAAGAACAACAAAAGTGTGCCGTATTTTTAAAAGTTTTATTGCGTTGTTTTTATTTGCTTTTTTTATTTCATCGGTGAAGAAAAAGGCCAAACAGAAATTTTGAAGGCCAAACTGCTTTAAAAAAAAGGCCAAATTCGCGAAATTTGGCCTCGCTATCAAAAAAAAGGGAAATCCCCCTACTTGAACTTTCTGTTTGGTTAAGAATCAAGATGGCTGAATTAATAATTACTCGCTTGTAGCGTTGATTTTTTTTCTTTTTTCGCTATAAAAAAATAACTACTTGATGAAATTACGTGATTTTTTTCTGTAGGAAAACTTTATCCCATGACGAGTACGTACAATATATTTTTTTAAAAATATTTCCATTTTTTAATGTCAATGGAAAACTGCACAAGTACCCAAACCCAAAATGAAAAGACGACGAGTGAACGCGCGTTTTTTTTTTTTTTTAGTTTAGTTTCATATATATATATATAAAAATATGTATTTTTAAATTTTATCTTTCTAGCTTTAAAAAAAAGTTTTAAAATTTTATCAGCCGGCATAATTTATTTTTAAATATTGAAAAATTTCAGGAAAATTAATTTTTGCTAGATTTTCAAAACATTCTTTTCGTGTTGTGTGTACGTGTCTGCGGCTAGCACCAGAATGGCGGCCGTGATGTCGGAGGTTCGATTGTTAGATTGTGTAAGTTTCGTATTTTTTTAATTTGTAAATCGCAAATTAGGAAAAAATTAAACCCTTCCAAGATGGACAATAAATAAAGCCATAATATTTTATGGTAAAGTTAAGAGCCTACGAACCATAGTTTTTTAGGAGATGTGATTATTGGATTAACCAATCAGAAATCGTCTGTGGCACACACATCTCTGTTTTTATATATATATATATATATATATATATATATATATATATATATATATATACACCCCACATGTCAGTGGATAAGTATATTTTTAAAACAATATATATATATATATATATATCCTTTCCCATAAATTTCTATATGTTATATGTTTAAATATTTGTACATACAGTATTCACTACTAAATTAATTGATCATTATAATTTTTGTACAGGACTGCTACCTGTAAGAGGTCGTAATATTCGGATGATGAATCTAGGCATAAGTTTTTGTGTTATTGTATATAATTTTCTTGTATATTCGAATTTATGTGAAGAATTTCACATTTCCGCTTTCCCGCACTCTTCGTGTTTATCTTGATCAAACTTTCTCAAATGTTTGGAAAACTCGTGGCGGATCGTTGACATAATCACCATAGCCGTAGGATCTCGAACATAGATAAAAGAAACTTGTTAGTGACATCGAAAAATTGAAGGGTATAATAAAATCTAGAATGCCAAATAGGTACTATGGAATGGGTCTAATCACTAAATTATATTCGTAATTTTTGGATATGCTCATCACTGCGACTTGACAATTCAGTAGATAACTTTGATTTTTTAAGTTCGTTTTAATGACGAAGAAACACCAAAAAAAAAACAAAAAACGTGTGTATTTAAACTGAAAATTATAAAAATATACAATCAGTGCACTACAGTTTGTCCGGGCGTGTGTACAGACAGACATATTTATCTAGATTGTTGCTATTGTTTTTGTTACTGCTTTTCAAGTGCTTGCCTTGTGTAAATGAGGATTGGCCTTCGACTAACAGTTTGTTATAGAGGTCAACCTGTATCTTTGCTCGTTGATTTAATTTTTTGTCTTTGTTTTAGTTTAATAATTTAACCAGTAAAGCTGGCTCCACCTGATATTAAGTTGGCATGCTGCTGACATGGGTTCACTGGGTCTAATATTACTTGCAAGACATACAAAAAACGTTTCAGATAATTTTTCACTCTTACAATGCTGCGATATAGTTTTTTTTTTTTCTTTTCTTCTATATTTTCTTCATTGTCTAATTTTCCGTTTTCTTCTTTTTCTTCTTTTTTTTTTTTTTTGCTTATATGCATTCTGTCTGATTTTCTCCAGTTTCTTCTTTCATTTAACTTTCTCTGCCCTACTTCTTTTTTATTACTTTCTTTAATTGTCTTTATTTCTGCCCCCTTTTTTAACCTCCGCTTCACTTTCTTTCTTTTTACCGGGTGCAACAATTGAAGTATCCCCGAATCTCTAAATGCGCGTTTAATGAAACTCTTAGGTCATACACGCCTTGAAACTTTCAAATATATTCTGATCTTTAAGACGGTTAAATTACTAGACTCTTAGTCCGTTAAAAACAGGCGAAAGTTATGGCGTGTTGACTTAGACCACATGATTTATGTTAATGGATGGTTGAATATGGTTAAAATTGTGCTCATTTTTCTACCAAACGCTAATCTACATGATTCTCTATAACTGTACATCGAACAAATGCTATAATAAATGGTTCGATGTACCTTACCATAAAAAATGTCCATACAAAATTTCAGCTAAATCTGCATAGTAGTTTACTAGAAAAAGTGGAATTTAAAAACTAATCTCTATTGATCGAATTTCACATATTGACCTTATTTAGGTGTTTCGGAAGATCGGTGTTCAATCATCAAGCGAGTCATGTCAAAAACAAAACAAAAACAAATGGTAATTGATGCCCCTCCCCCTAGTTAACACCCAGCATTATAAAGTGGTGAACAAGCCTTACAAAGCAGTGGCGCCCCTATGATATTTCGGTGTGGTAACTAATGGAAATAGATATTTCAGGTCGCCTTTGACTATGGTAAATAACTTTAGTTAACTTTTCTTTGTTTCTTTTTAAATTCAATAAATACTTTATAGTTTTATTTTAAACTCGGTAATTTATAAATGACTAGCAGGGGGAACTGATATTGTCTTGGATCGAATGAGGATCACGACTCTGTACCTTGTTTGACTATGCTCATAACCCCACATTACTGTCTGGTTTTATTTGCCTCATCAATCCATTTCATCCTCTAATATCACCAAAATAAACAGGGAAGTCTGAAAACTTACTCAATTAGTATCTTATACATATAATTTCAATTACACTAAAATCAAATATACTTATTTGGAGTTTTAAACGGGTTCTGTACCTATCAGTCAATTAGAGGTGAAGGCAGGTTTATATTCGTCAGATAGAATGTGTCGTAGAGTTTTGAAACAAGTTCCATTCTTTCCACAGAGTATTTTAGACATATGATGTAAATGTAATTAAGATACGACCACCATAGACTTTTGGGTTTTAAAATTTTTAAATGTTTTTTTAAAATATAAATCTTGATACACAAAAAATAAAAAACAAATTCATAGGCATACTAGCATTTCAGCCCGGCGTTGCCCGAGTGTTTGGCGGTGTATGCTGAGCAACAAAAAAACAAAAACAAAAAACACAGCCAAATTTCTGGCCGAAAACCGATCACATAGATTTTCCCAAATCTCAGTACCCTGTATATAAAATTTCGAGTCTGAAGATTGAAAATTAAGAGAGTTATTGCGAAGGAAAATGTACACAGACAGACAGACAAACACACACACAGACACGTTCACTTTTATAGATATATAGATAAATCAAAACCATTGTTTCTACATCTACACTAAGACAGAACAAATCACACATACGGCTTACCTTCCCTGTACATTCATCCGCTCTCTCTATCAATCTACCTCCCTCTAGTTCGTTCCCTCACCATTTTTTAAAGTTATCCTCCTATCTCTTCTCTTCTCTCACTCCACATATTCTCTTTCTCTTGTTTGCTCTCTATCTTCATATTTTGCTCTCTAAGAAATGTGTTCGTTCTACGGGATGTTTCCCCACATGAAAAACAGATCTTGTGTCCAAATTTACCCTATTGTGGGGAGACAAGTAAGTTGTGACTACATTGCCCCGTTTTTATTCTACACGTTTGCCTCTCAATCACCGTCTTTCTCTATTGAATACGCAGACCCCCCCACACACACACGTACACACACACACATATATATATATATATATGTATATATATATATATATATATATATATATATATATATATGTATATATATATAATTTATTATATTAAATATTTATTAAAATATTTTCTCCGTGCTAAAATTAAGTTATATATAAAATTAAATTTTATGCACGTAGAAAATATTTAAATAAATATTACAAATAATAAATTAATTACAAATAATACGTTCCAAAAATGTGGGGGCGACTAAGATATAAACAAAGGGCAGATAACCTCACACTTTAAAAAGCACTCAAAGAGTAGGGGAAAAACACCACAGAATCGCTTATAGAAATAAATAAATAAATAGTCTTATATATATATATTTATATATATATATATGTTAATTGACTACCCACACAGCAGCAGCCGTATAGCGTAATGGTTAGAAGCTTTGACTGTCGTTTGGCCAGTTGGGTTTCGATCCTGGCTTGAGGTAGTGCCGCACTGATGAGCATTGATACAGCGAAACAGTACTGTATGTGGATGACTATATATATATATATATATATATATATATATATATATATATATATATATATATATATATATAATATTTTTGAGAGAGAATTCCGGAAAATTGCACGATTATTAAGACATTTTCGAAGATAAGAGCGGAATATTTATTCATCCATGTTTTACAGAAAATCAGAAACCTATATTTCCTACTCGGCATAGTTAACAAATATTGGCTTTTACGGCGAATAGTGCACATTCTGCAAGTGATGTAACCTCATGTCACAGCGCCGACCTAATTAAACACAACTAATTAAATTCTTATCCTGAAATACAGTAAGACCAAAAACTACAAAAAAGATAATATAGGCTGTCCAAAAAGTTACTGAAGGGTTTTTTAACTTAACTAGATTCTTTATTTTTGAAGATATCATTTGGTGAGTTTAACACATCTGACTTAAATATTAGGTATTTTTTAATGCAAAACGCAAAAAAAAAAAATCTTTATTTATGAAAAATGATGTCTTTTAAACATTGCCCATTTTCAGCTTCCAAAACATTATTCATGGCAGATTGCAGAATCTCTGGATTGCGATTTAACTCCCTTATTTCGTTTCTGAAGTTTTTCTTCAATTTTAACAGGTTTTGACGCAGATTCATTCTTTAGGATATCCCAACAAGAAAAAATCGGGGCTAATAAAGCCTGGGGAACGTGGTGCCCATTTGACATTGACATAGCGAGAGAAATTGTTGTCGTCAAAGCATTGCGTGATTTTGGTAAAACAATTTCACTATTCGCGTATGTTGTTCAATGCTGTACTTATTCATAATAAATTTCCTAAATATTATCTGTAAAATATCTTAAATAAAGGGGAAAAAACAATGATTCATGATAAAATGACAAGGATTTAAAATCCTTTAATGACTTTTTGAACAGGCAGTGCCATAACAATAACATAACAATAACATAGCAATAACATAACAATAGCATAACAATAGCATAACAATAACATAGCAACAACATAACAATAACATAACAATAACATAACAATGACATAACAATGACATAACAATAACATAACAATAACATAGCAATAACATAGCAATGACATAGCAATGACATGACAATAACATAACAATGACATAACAATAACATAACAATGACATAACAATGACATAACAATACCATAACAATAACATAACAATAACATAACAATAACATAACAATGACATAACAATGACATAACAATAACATAACAATAACATAGCAATAACATAGCAATGACATAGCAATGACATGACAATAACATAACAATGACATAACAATAACATAACAATGACATAACAATACCATAACAATAACATAACAATAACATAACAATAGCATAACAAGGGGACAATTATGTGCTCAACTTCTTTACTAACGCATTAAGAGATAAACGAGAACTGAAATCGAATATTCGAATATCTATGTATCTCGTATACAGACTTCATATTTCTCTTACGACAGTCAACAGTTATAACAGTTACGTAATCCACAACGAAGTGAAGTCTCTGTAATTCCATAAACATAATCTTGGGCAATAGTTTTGTTTATTTTGACGAGTAGCTTTGCATTGTCGCTAATGATTACTGGCAATTTAACTTAGTGCATTGTTCGATCGAGGGACGGATTGCGTCTATATGTCGTCACACGTAGACACAACTGTTTCGCTGTGAAAGTATTATTAGCTTTAGATATGATTATAGCAGGAGAAAAAAAAGATAACAAAACCATAGAAATGTTACGAGGTTGAGAAGAAAAAGTGTATTACAAATTCAGTTCCAGATCTGGAGGAAATGTACTGAATGCATGGGAATGGCGCGCCCCGGCGAGACTAATTATCGCCTACAATTATCAACATTGGCGCGTCGCTTCGTCGATAAGATTGCAGTATACAGCTTCGGTTGGTAGCGAAGAAATTACAGCGACAAAAGAAGACAGAAAGTAAATAATAATAATAATAAGAAGAAGAAATAGAAGAAGAAGAAGAAGAAGAAGAAGAAAGAAGAAGAAACAATTATAAAAAAACAAGCATAAAAAAATCGTAAAAATAGTTACATATGTCCGCCCCCGAAGAATTCATGACATCAAAGCTGTCGGTAATTCTTAAACTGCTGAACGTGATGCGAGATTTACAACTACAGAAATATGATGCCGTTTTCTCTTCCCTGCAACCTTTCCCATAGAAGAGACGTCGCGAGCCAGTCTCGGCTCTATCGTTATTTCCCGGCAAGTGCTTGACTGAACACTTATATATCTATGCTCCACCCTTACCGAACTATATATATGCTTCACCATCGCCCAACTATATATATATATGCTCCACCTTCACCCAAGTGCATCTATGGTCTACCCCTGCCCAACTTTCACAAAAGAAGACTCAACTAGCTACAACCACTATATTAGTTTTCCCTTACTCTCTATATGTGCCTAAATCTAAACACAGATTTCATGAACAAAGTTTCTTTCCAAGAATTTCCCGCCCGTGGAAAACTGTTCCGCTAGCCTGCTTTTCGGTTAAATACACCATAGTAGCCTTCAAATCCAATGAAAACAAGTTCTTGCTAAGCCGTCTCCATAAATAATCAAATTCTACCCAATTTTCACCATTAGTAATCAATAGACTACAACCTTACATTCCTTAAGCCTTATCCTCGAGTGGCCACCGGGCCTTGATAATTGTGACTCGCAAGTAAATATATATATATATATATATATATATATATATATATATATATATATATATAAATTATGTTGTCTTCTATTAGCAATATATAAGCGGTTTTCGAACAGTTACTTCTTGTATTTAATTTTCGCTGTCTTTAACGGTGATGAGGGAGAGATATTTCTCTTTTGTTTACATTTTTAGCGTCGTCCTATTTTCATGAGAATTAGTTGTTTTTTTTTATCATTATTTTTTTATTATATATTTAAATACTTTTCTTTTTTTTTTAATAATTCATAAATATTTTTACGTGCATTAATTTTTATTTATGGACACGCGTTTCTGAGTCCACTCTTCATCAGCAGAGATAAACCATCCACAAAGATCGAACTCCACGCAGCACTATTAGCGTCGTATGAATGATCCACGAACCTTGTCAAACTTCATGATTGATTTCTCTATCCCTTTAAATGTAATATCTGTATATTTTTAATACTAGCATTTAAGCCCGGCATTGCCCGGATGTTTGGAGGTGTGTGTTGAACAAAAAAAAAAAAAAAAAAAAAAGAAAAAAAGCGGTCAATTTTTTAAAAAATTAACCCCTATTATGCCCCCTAAACATTTATTGTTTTGGACTCAAATCAAGTTATTAAGTTAGATCCATGTCCAAGGAACCTATATCTAAAATTTCAAGTGCTTAGACCCAAAATTATCGGAGGTGTTTGATAGAGTTCTCAAAGGTTAACTCGTTGAATTTTGACCCTTTAACAGTAAAATCTCTGGCCGAAAACCGATCATAAAGATTTTCCAAAATATCAGTATCCTGTATATCATATATCGAGTCCGTAGACTTAAAATTGACAGAGTTATTGCGTATGGAAATGTACACACACACGCGCGCGCGCGTGCGTGCGCGTTCACTTTTATAGATATACTAGCATTTCAGCCCGGCGTTGCCCGGGTGTTTGGATGTGTATGTTGAGCAAAAACAAAAAGGGGGGTAGTCGGAAGGCAGGCTCGAACCCGTACCGCGAAGGAGAAAAAGAACAGGAAAAACCTAACGTCTTTGCTGTTACGACCATAGCCAAACCGGAAGTGACGTAGGTTTTAATTAAGGCTAGACAATCGAAAGGCGAGGAGAACTTTAAAAAATATCGGCGAAAAAAGCGACCCACTCTGTAGAAAAGGGCCCAGTTGAAGGTGAAGATATTAATGTTTTTAGCCAATTTTTCGATATTTGTCGTCTAAAAGGTCGGACTTCCAAACGATACTAATTTTGGTAAAATCCGTCGCCTCAGTCGAAAGTTTTAGGCCGACATGCAAACATGCATACATACATTTATATATTGGTAACTAAAGATTTTTTACCCCAACCGATTAAAAAGCTTGCCCTATCTCAGAATACCCTTTCTGTCAAATTTGAAATGTTTAGACCAGAAAATGTCTGAGTAATTTGGTAGAGACTGAAGAGGTCAATTTTTTAAAGTTTGACCCCTTTTTTGACCCCTTAACATTTATTGTTTTGGGCTTAAATCAAGTTATAAAGTTATATCCATGTCCAAGGAACCTATATCTAAAATTTAAAGTGTTTAGAATCAAAATTGGCGGAGGAGTTTGGTAGAGTTCTCAAAGGTAAAATCGTTGAGCTTTGACCCCTTAATAGCCAAATTTTTGGCCGAAAACGGATCACATCGATTTTCCCAAATCTCAGTACCTGTATATCAAATTTCGAGTCTGTAGACTGAAAATTGACAGAGTTATTGCGTAGGGAGATGTACACACACAGACACGTTCACTTTTATAGATATTCTAGCGTTGCCTGGCTGTTTGGATGTGTATGTTGAGCAAAAAAAAAATGCGGTCAGTTCTTTTAAATTTGACCCCTATTATGACCCCTTAAAATTTATTGTTTTGGGCTCACATCAAGTTATTAAGTTATATCCATGTCCAAGGAACCTATATCTAAAATTTCAAGTGTTTAGACGCAAAATTGTCGGAGGAATTTGGTAGAGTTCTCAAATGTTAAAACATGGAACTTTCACCCGTTAACAGCTGAAAACCGATCACATCGATTTTCCCAAATCTTAGTACTCTGTATATCAAATTTCGAGTCTGTAGGCTAAAAATTGACAGTTATTGCGTAGGGAAATGTACAGAGACAGACACACAGACACACAGACAGACACGTTCACTGTTATAGATATATAGATAGATACATAGATTAAAATTATTCGAATGGATAGCGCCGATACAAAAAGCGCCCGATATTCTTTATTAAAAACCGAAGTAAATAAGTTTCCACACTTTTCACTAATGGGCACTTTTATAGATTGTTCATGAAACTCTAGTCATCTTCGAAGTGATCTTTCTCTGCTGCAAGATCCATTGATGTCCTCTTGTGTGACCGTGTAAGTGGCTGTCGCCACAGCCTCTTCATCTCCTTAATATTCGCATAACAACTTTTACAGTTTTCCTTGAATTTAGGGAATACCCAAAAGTCAAAGGGAGCTTTGAATGGACTGCAAGATCTGAATTGATCAACTCCACCATCTCTGTACTGTCATGACTATATCTTTCTTTTTGATTTTTTCTTGTATACTCTTGGGACAAACTTTACTTTTTCTGTGCACTGCTGGGACAAACTTTATATTTGCATATATATATATATATATATATATATATATATATATATATATATGTGTGTGTGTGTGTGTGTGTGTGTGCGTTTGTATGTGTGTGTTCATACACACATACACAAATATATATATATATATATATATATATATATATATATATATATATATATAGTAATTTATAAAATATATATGGCGATTAAGTTACACTGAATATTCTGTGTTTCATCCATTGTAGGATTCGTCAGGCTTATGCGCGAATTTTGTGGTTGCTTCTTGTTTTTATATACGTTGAGGATTTCTAGTTAGCCAATCAGCTTTCTAGTATCCACCGTGCCCCCTCCTATCAGCCAATGGGCATGCATTTTATCGAACAAAGGATCTGTTTTAGAACTAGGTTAGTGGTTTAAGGTAGATCTTTTCCCTCCTTTTTTATATATATATATATATGAATAAAAAAGAATACGAAAAGTATAAAAGCTTATAACTTTTCTTTATTCGTTTTCAATTGGTGACGTGCAGGAATACAAAATAATATTATGAAAAATAATTTAAAAAACTTTTTTATAAGTACATAATTTTCGACCGATCCTTCAGTCTTCATCGGTGTAGTGAAAGTATGAGGATGCACGGGGAAAAGGGGAATGGAAAAGGAAGGAAGGTAGAGGAGGAGGAGGAGGAGGAGGAGGAGAAGGAGGAGGAGAAGGAGGTATAGCCAATGAGAAGGTGCCACGTCAGTCTTAAATATATAAACATATAAGTACGCACATACGCACATGCACACAGTACATATACACATACAAACGAAAATTTAAAAATTAAACAGTAAATAAAAATGAGAAACGCGTCTTTAACTGTCTAATAACTGTCAACATGCAATATATATATATATATATATATATATATATATACATATATATATATATATATATATATATATATATATATATATATATATATATATATATATATATATATATATAAAGAGAAAGAGGGGATGTTTACTCTTTCCCTTGCTGCGGATAATTGAGTCAAGATGTTTTAAGGCTGGTCATGTATCCTTTATTGACTTTTCCCTTCGAAGTGACAGCAGCCTTGAACCTCAATCACCTCATTCACTCCCACGATTTCACCAAAACCGCTTCTGGTCGTATTTAGCAAGTAGTTATTTTATTTTTAACACGCCACACTTTAGTTGACCTTGCCAAGCCGATCGTTCGCTTTCATTTCGTGTTCTGCGCAGCCGCAGACACAATTAGACTCGACGGACAATTTTGTTATAATGAAATACATGTTCATGTTGGGCACTAAAGAAATTAAACGCGGTGGCATTCACTATTCTTACTGAAACGGGAACAGGCATTCCTGTTTGTACTTCCCGTTTTTTTTTTTGGGGGGGGGAGCTTGAATCAAAGTGTAGCATTTGTTCTGACTTGTGCTAGAGCTTCACAATCTAATATTTCATCTGGTGAGTCTCCTTTAAAAATAAGATGCGAATTGTAGTTTCGTTTACATGAAGGACATCCTTAGTTACTGTTCTTACCAGAGAAAAGAGTTAAACAGAATTTTGATTTTTAATATTACGAAAATTGAATTCGCCAAAATGAGAAACTCTGAATTGGGATAGAAATATATATTGGCCAATCTAGAAGAGTTTGTAGCGTTTTTCCAGAATTTTTTCTATTGATATTTATATTAACATGTGTATATCACTATTCTGAATTTTGTGTGTATATATATATATATATATATATATATATATATATATATATATATACTAGTGTATCACAAAAGTGAGTACACCCCTCACATTTCTTCAAATATTTAAGTATATCGCTTCAGTAGACAGCACTGAAAAAATGGTTTTCTGATAAAATGAAAAGTAGTCTGTCTGCAGCACATATAATAGAATTAAAGTATTTTCCTCTCAAAATAACTCAAAATATAGCCAATAAAAGCTAAATCCCTAGCAACAAAAGTGAGTACACCCCTTACGAAAAGTTGTCAATATTAACATACATGTAAACTTTCAATAATTTGTGTGGCCACCATCATTATCCAAAACTGCCTTTACTCTCCTTGGCATGGAGTTTACCAGAGCTTCACATATAGCCACTGGAATGCTCTTCCACTCTTCAATTACGACGTCGCGGAATTGGCAGATATTTGAGAGTTTGAGTACCTCCACCTTCTGCCCCAAAGATATTCTATTAGGTTAAAGTCTGGAGAGATGCTCGTCCTGTACATCACCTTTATCCTCAGCCTGTTCAATAAAGCAGTGATTGTCTTGGATGTGTGTTTTGAGCCATTGTCATGTTGGAACGCTGCTCTGCAACCAACTTTCTGGAGGGAGGAGATCATGCTCTGCTGCAGTATTTGACAGTACATGTTCGAGTTCGTTTCCCTCAATGAAATGTAACTCTCCAATAACTGCAGCACTCATGCAACCCACGATCATAACATTCCCACCACCATGCTTGACTGTAGACATGGCACACTTATCTTTGTACTTCTCAAATTGGTGTGCATGGCTGTCACCCCAGGAAGAAGCCTCTTCTGAAAGCAATACACAGGAAAGGCCGCAAACAGTTTACTGAAGACATGTACACAATACCGATTAATTTCTGGGAAAATGTTCTATGGTCTAATGAAACGAAATTTAATTTGTTTGGTTCTGATGGCCTTAAGCATGTGTGGCAGCAATTAGGCGAGAAGTACAAAGATAAGTGTGCCATGCCTACAGTCAGGCATGGTGATGAAAATATCATGGTTTGGGTCCGATATACGCCGGTAAATGTCTCAGCGTCTGTTTATGTCCCCAATATGTACACCTATCACTACACAACATTATATATATATATCGTACTTAGTAACTGTAGTAATGAACTCACTTGAACCGACCAATATTTCATGCGCGATAACTTTTATATTAAACAAAAACTCAAATATTCTGATGATGATGATGATGATGATGATAATCATCATCATCATCATCATAATGATCTTTTAATAGAAATAATCGTAAAAACGATAAGAATAAAGAGTGAAAATGGCCAGAGCGATTTGCCAACTTGTATTCTCCAAGATTTGCTGGACTGTAACCTTAATGCTCAACGGTGGATCAAATATTAGCATCATGGTGATCATGGTCATGATAACGAGGTTTATGATATTTCTATATAAACCTACATAAAAAATATGATGATGATAATAATGATGATTTTTTATATAAACCTACATAAAAATATGATGATGATAATAATGATGATATTTTTATATAAACCCACATAAAAATTATGATGATGATAATAATGATGATATTTTTATATAAACCTACATAAAAAATATGATGATGATAATAATGATGATTTTTTATATAAACCTACATAAAAATTATGATGATGATAATAATGACGATATTTCTATATAAACCTACATAAAAATTATGATGATGATAATAATGATGATATTTTTATATAAACCTACATAAAAATTATGATGATGATAATAATAATGATATTTTTATATAAACCTACATAAAAATTATGATGATGATAATAATGACGATATTTCTATATAAACCTACATAAAAATTATGATGATGATAATAATGACGATATTTCTAAATAAACCTACATAAAAATTATGATGATGATAATAATGATGATATTACTATATAAACCTACATAAAATTTATGATGATAATATGACGATATATCTATATAAACCTTCATAAAAATTATGATGATGATAATAATGATGATATTTTTATATAAACCTACATAAAAATTATGATGATGATAATAATGACGATATTTCTATATAAACCTACATAAAAATTATGATGATGATAATATGACGATATTTCTATATAAACCTACAAAAAATTATGATGATGATAATAATAATGATTTTTTTTTATAAACCTACATAAAGATTATGATGATGATGGTAATCATGATGATATTTCTATATAAACCTACATAAAAATTATGATGATGATAATAATGATGATATTTCTATATAAACCTACATAAAAATTATGATGATGATAATAATGATCATATTTCTATATAAACCTACATAAAAAATATGATGATGATTATAATTATGATATTTTTATATAAACCTACATAAAAATTATGATGATAATAATGATGATATTTTTATATAAACCTACATAAAAAATATGATGATGATGGTAATTATGATATTTTTATATAAACCTACATAAAAATTATGATGATGATAATAATGATGATATTTTTATATAAACCTACATAAAAATTATAATGATGATAATAATGATGATATTTTTATATAAACCTAGATAAAAATTATGATGATGATAATAATAATTATATTTTTATATAAACCTACATAAAATTTATGATGATGATAATAATGACGATATTTCTATATAAACCTACATAAAAAATATGATGATGATAATAATGATGATATTTCTATGTAAACCTACATAAAAATTATGATGATGATAATATGACGATATTTCTATATAAATCTACATAAAAATTATGATGATGATAATAATGATGATATTTCTATATAAACCTACATAAAAATTATGATGATGATAATAATGACGATATTTCTATATAAACCTACATAAAAATTATGATGATTATAATAATGATGATATTTTTATATAAACCTACATAAAAATTATGATGATGATAATAATCACGATATTTCTATATAAACCTACATAAAAATTATGATGAAGATAATAATGATGATATTTTTATATAAACCTACATAACAATTATAATGATGATGGTAATGATGATATTTTTATAAACCTACATAAAAATTATGATGAAGATAATAATGATGATATTTCTATATAAACCTGCATAAAAATTATGATGAAGATAATAATGATGATATTTCTATATAAACCTACATAAAAATTATAATGATGATAATAATGACGATATTTCTATATAAACCTACATAAAAATTATGATGATGATAATAATGATGATATTTCTATATAAACCCACATAGACTAGGTCACTCCGGGGAAACAGGCAAAGTTTCCTCCCGATGCATCGTAAACGGGATCCGACTAAAGCAGGTAATTAATTGATTTAATTGAAAATTGGGTGATTTCACCGATTTCTATGACAAGTAAAATGTGGGGGGGGTCATTCGTTTATCCTCCTTTATTGCCGGGCGACCTCGGGTCTCTCAGCTAGTATATATCTAGAATACATTGAACGCAAACTTAGTAACTGCAGTGGTCAACTCATTGTACTGACCAATATTTCGTGTGCTATAACCTGGATGTCAAACGATGAATCAAATATTCTCGAGTTTGGCAGGAGGAAAGTTGGTGATGTTGGTATTTGTAACGTAAACTTACATAAGGAAAGAATGATGATGATGATGATGATGATGATGATGATGATGATGATGATATATGAAATTATAGAAGTAAAAATGATGATGATAATAACGATGATGAGGATGATGACGATAATGGTGATGATGTTTTTATATAAACTCATATGAAAAAGAATGATGATGATGATAATTAGGATGATGATTATTTTCATATAAAACAACATAATGAAACAATGATGACGACGACGACGATGATGATGATGATGATGATGATGAATGATGATGATTATGATGAATGATGATGATGATGATGATATTTTTATGCAAATCCGCATGAAGAAAGAATGATGATGATGATGATGATGATGATGATGATGATGATGATTTATTTAAACTCACATAAGGAAAGAATCCATCAAATTATATATAAAATGCAAAAAGTTAATGCGATAACACGTGCCACATTATTTCTTTCTATGCTGGCCTACATCTTCAGTGTTTTCACTTTGTGTTTGTTTTCGGGTTTAACCGATTATTTTTCATTCTTTTTTTTTGCAATTTATATCTTTCAATACTTAATTCTTCTTGTTGTTCTATTTTTCTTACATGGCGACAAACAACTAAATGGGTCTAACGACTATTTTTTTATTTGCGTGTCGAAAAACGATAGCGTCTTCTTTTTCTCAAATTCTGTGCGTGTAAGAAGCTTTTAGCGCAAGGATAACATTTCTGCCGCGTAAAGTGCTTGCAAAGAGTGAATGGTTTACCGATGACAGCGCGACGCGGCGCTAGAGAGAACCCAAAATATAGTTTCATAATACCGTGCATCCTAGCTTGGATAAAACGAGGATCGCATTTCGGAAATGTGTCTAGGCTCGTGTAGTCTCTCATCTTTCAGATTCCCGAGCAACCCGACTAGCAGCGAAATCCCAGCCTCTCATTCTAGAGCAGTAGTTTGGTCTCTTCCTGAAATATTGTCACTGTCAAACATGGCTGAATTATAATAAAATGTGAGGAATAGCAAGGATATATAATGCCAGATAGGTTATAATTTGAGAAAAGTAACAAGGTGTGCCCTGCGTTTCTCTGGATTAAACGTAACATTAAATTCTTTTAAAAAATAAAATAAAGAAAACGTGAAAAATGAGACATGTGCATGCGAGTAATATGGGTTTTTTTTTTTTCTAAACATAATTCACTTCATGTAAAT
Source organism: Euprymna scolopes (assembly GCF_053919585.1). NCBI lineage: Eukaryota > Metazoa > Mollusca > Cephalopoda > Sepiida > Sepiolidae > Euprymna > Euprymna scolopes. The sequence continues at coordinate 74,413,364 of NC_136511.1, read as the reverse complement.
AAAAAAATATATACCCGCGTTGAGATCGAAACCAAAACTTAAAGACAGCGAGTCAAGTACGATAACCATTAGGCCAACTTCACACAATATTTAAAAAGTGTTTTAATAACTACTTCTTAACATAATGTGAACGATTCGCGCATCCGCAGTCGTGAATCAGTTGACAAACAGATACAACTCTGATAACTCCCAAGTAGCAATTTTTCAATTTGGACCCCTTTTAACAGATATTTTTCGAGATGAAAACCGATTAAAAAGTTTTCCACGCGTGTGAATACCCTATACACCAAATTTAAAGTCTGTAGTTCAAAAATTTATTGAGTATATAAGTGTTCTCTCTCTCTCACGCGCACATGCGCGCGCGCACACACACACACACACACACACACACACATGCACACACACATTCTCACTTGCATAGATATATAGATTACTTATTATGGTCCTGTAATGATCCAGAAGAGAACCACAAGTCAGTAATTAGCGAAACCAAAATATATGGAACGGAAAAATAAATACAATAAATGAAGAGTAAAGTATACGTCAATCCGACTGCCACAAGTTCAGGACTCGTGTATAACCAATGTACTAACGTCGGGAGAGTAGTCTCTTAATCATTATAGCAAGTGAAAGAGTTTATTATTACCCACAGAATGAACACAACTCAACACCAATTTAAATGGTCGACTTCTTTTCTGAGAATAATTATAAAAAAAAGATGTGCAAATGGCTGTCAGAAATGTTATAGGATTGTGTTTGGAACATAAGTCAATGCGGTTCTTGGGAGACACCGTACACACGAGTATGTATATAAGAAGTATAATGACAATATTAGTATGAATTTTCAATTATTTTTAATTGTATTGCGTTTATTTTTGTAGCCTTCAAACACAACTCCTTTCGCACTACATCCAATGCTTCAAGCAAAGTAAATCACCCTTATGGATGTGAAAAATATTTAAAGGGTTAAAATATACAGGAACTAATTAACAAATAAAGCGAACGAAACTCAAAAGTGCGAATATTATTTAATTATGCCGGTGTTTAAAACAATTCCCGAAGATTACTAACTGGGAAGATAATTTATTAAAGTAAACTTTATTGATACAACGGAAATAATTATTAAGTCTAACTGCTTAATAAGACCATTCGTAGTTGTGACTTATTAGTAGAAAACTAAAATTAAAATTTTTAAAGAGGCACAATTACGCCCAGATCTACCGTGACAATTAAGTGTCAGGTCAAATTTACGGGTTAAATAAATACGTTCGTTTATAAATTGTTTGTTTACAAAATATATGCCTACAAAACAAATTAATTCACAAACCAACTGCATAAATATTTAGCCATGGTTTTGCATTAAATAACTAAACGTTGGTTGGCTGACTGGAAAGACTAACCAACCAACTAACCAAACAACTATTCACTATCCACTAGAATTTAATTATCTTACATTTTTCAAAATATTTTGTATTACGTTTTTAGAATTTTTTAGATGAGGATTGATTAATCGTATTAGTTGAATTTTTCTGACTACTGTTCTCATCTGGAGTTTTATTTTCACAATATTGCAGTCTATCTTAACTCCGACCGTCTTCAGGTGTATTTTTGTCGAGCTCGGGAATCTTTTTTGTAAACTCTGGAATCTGCACGAAATTTCGAACGTAACCCTTCATTTAATCCGGGGAGTTTTGTGCCCTCCTACCGTCAGCAAGTCCGAAGTGAGTGTCGTTCGCGCAGAGGATTGAACATTCAACCTCCAGAAGAGCGTAACTTTACAGCCGATTTTTTACCAAGTACTTTATCAACCACACCATTGGCTACTTACAGTTTCTTCTGTTGATAAACGAATATGTACAAGTTGATTTGTACCAGTGACTAATACTTAGATTTTGTCTTGGGTCGCTGAATATTTTACAGAAGGGATCTTATAGATAAGGTAATATGGCACGCTCTGTTAAACAGAACGCGGAATTGGGTTTGGACGCCTGTTGTGTTCCGCATTTGTATGCACTACTGAATTTGAGTAGGCTGAAGTTATGTGTTTTTTTTAGCTTAGTTCTATGAAATCTGACATAGCCACGAACCTTGCTAATATTGGGGAAAAATGTATCGAACATATATATCTCACGCTTTATTAATTTATTTAATGTTTATTTTATTTGCGAAGCTGATAATTGCACGTATTTAGTTATTGTTCCGGAGAAGAATTTGCCAGATAGCTAAATGTTTTGATTAAAATTCTAGGCGATGGTACTCAATTAATATTTTTTTAAACTTTTGAAATCACTACAATATATTAGGTACAATATAAGAATCAATAGAGAATTCTCTTTAAAATAATAAATAGGAAATCTGCGTAAACTACAATATCATAGCATATCATATCATATATATGTGTGTGTGTGTGCGTGTGTGTGCGCGCGCGTGTGTGCGGCACTGATTCGTGGTCCAATGGTGATAGCTGCCGACTGTCAATGCGGCGGTTGTAGGTTCGATCCACGGATGTGGAAAGGTGTACGTCTAGCTGCACTGATGAAGTGTGATACAACCAAA